>NC_052952.1:4521211-4703711 GCF_013358895.1 Oreochromis aureus | reverse complement strand
TGTTGCAGTAACTGCATAGTGATTTTTTTTTCTCTCCAATGTTTGAGTAAATCCAAAAACAGTTTACAATCCAATCAATCTCACCTCAAGGTCTGCTTACTCAAAGCCCAGCTCTGAGCAAAGGCTGGCACGAAAAGCACTTTTCTAGTCTTAGGGCCTACTCAAAGCGCCACTACAAGCTATATTCACCCTTTAACCCATATTCATACAACCCATTATTTTGCGCCCTTAGGCACTTCATCCATGTTGCATCCACACCTGGACAGTGGGAGAAAGACTGAGTTCTTGGAGAAAATGTAGACATGCACAAGAAGACCCTGCAAATTAAGACTTGGAACAACATGAGAGCAAATACAAGGCTCTGTGCCAGAATTGTGGTAGAATTAGATTTGATAATAGATTATGTCTTACTGATGTTTTGTACTATACAACTGCACATGTGCAGACAGAGACCAGAGACTTCATTTACATTCTAGCTTAGCAACATGGCACAAAAAGAAGCTTTGCAGCAAAGTTTTTTATTTATTTACTTATTGTTTGCGTCAGGCTTTTATACCCTGGCTCTCTGGAATGGGTCAATATATGAGCTACAGCAGTCATCATTCTGGTTTGTTACGACTCAAAAAGCTCTGACTGATCCATCAGGTGCCATCCAACTTGGGAACAAAGCAGACGTCTCCCATCCCCTCCACAGTGAGGCAGGCTGATAACCGAAGGGTCACAAAACTAAGTAAGTTGTGAGCTAGTACCACTGAAAGAATAAGATGTATAAGAAGACAGAATGTGCATTTTTATAGATGCAGCAGGGATCTGCATAATAAATGATTTAATTAACATAATACCTGAACATGGTAGTGCCTTTCTTTCCAATAACAAAGACATTTCATTATAAACTGATGAGGAACAACATACAAAATGCAGAATGCAGAAACACTGGGGGAAGAATGATCTCAACTCCAGCTGACAGCAGAGGATGTGACTGAAAGCTCCATCAAGCCCAGTGCAGTTTAATCTGTGCTTTTATTGCTCAACTAGTAGCTTGATGCTCACCAGTGTAATGCACTCTATATTACCAAAGTGAGAGTTCCTGCATCAGAGTGATGGGTTTTATTGAGCTTTTAATGGTAAAATAACAATGAGTAATCCTGGGACTGTCAGATTGGGGTGATATTCATTTATCCAGAGCCCAAATTCCACCTGAGTGACAGTTACATGAAAGCCTGAGTGCAACGCTGAAAGCTTTCTTCTTTGTCAACAACATCTCAGTAAGGGGCACTCTAGCATTTGACTGGATCTCAACGGAGGTGGTAAGTAATGAAGTAAAAAGACTTCATGACTGTACTTAAGTACATTTTTCAGGTATCTGTACTTTACGTTAGTACTTAATTTTCTATTTACTTTCTACTCCTTACATTTTCTGTGTGCTGCTAGCTAAAGTTCCAGCTGCTGTATTTCACAGCACAGCTAACTTCACTCAGAGATGGAGAAAGATAAAACAGACAGGACAGGAGAGGAAGAAGAGAGCTTAGATTTAAAGGCAGACTAACTGTGTTATTTAATAGTTGCATAACAATCCTCTGCAGGTTAGTGCAGGATAACCAGGTTAGTTTGCGGTACTGATGGATTTAAAATAAAGAACAGTGTGTGGCTGGTGCACAGTGACTGTGGTTTATGGTCAGAGTTGGGTTACATTAAGTGTAGCAGAGATTCATATGGATTTTTAGTTGATGATGCTTAGATGAATTCACTGAATTCCACCTTTATACCATCTAGAAAACAGAGCATAAACGGCGTACTGTCAGTGTAGAGCAGGGGTAGGCAACTCTAGGACTTAGGTGCCGGTGTCCTGCAGGTTTTAGATGTGTCCTTGATCCAACACAAAGAGCATGTGTAGATATGTAGAGGATGGACTTCAGCCAGGACAACTCATGAAACATCTGCTGACATCTGGTTGAATTGTGTACATCCACAAAGAGCAGCAGGTCAGCTGATCACAGCCTGTACACTAAGAAAATCTACTGAAGCTCTCAATAGAAATTATTGTGAGTGTAATTCTCTTCCCCACACTGAGCCATTACAACTGATTTTAGGGTTCCACACCTGCTGAATCCACTTTAACGCCTGACTGTACTCAAGTTCCTGTTTAGAGGCCTGTACTTTTTTACTTTTACTTGAGTAAAAAAAGTTGAATAAGTACTTCAACTTTTACTGGAGTATTTTTTAACAGTAGTATTTGTACTTTTATTCAAGTACAGAATGTCTGCACTTTTGCCAGCTCTGGATCTCAGTGTGTGAAGACTAAAGAACAGTGTTTGCTCCTCAGTGAGAACTTTGCTACTGAAGCCACAGAAGTAAAAAACACATTCACTGGACTTTGTGAGCCTGCAGATATCGACTCAATAAATAGCAGAAGGCAAACTGTGGTGCACTCTGAGGTCAGGATTATTGTGCAACTGTCTTGTTAGGGTGAGCACTCATCCTCAAGTCAAAAGACAGCTCCTATTTAAAGGTGATGGACACTAAATGAGCCTATTAAAAAGGGACAATGTTTACTTGAGCTACATAAATGATATTAATATATTAAGTACTTTGTCATGAGTCATCTTCTCTAAATGACTTTGATGAAATGCCTCCACATTTGAAATACTTAAATCAGCCTTGTTAAGAGTTGCATCACTCTGCTAGCGTTTATTTGTCAGATTACCATTTCTTATTGTTTGCAGTGTCAGAAAAACTCAAAGAGAAACAGACTAAAAAGCTTCCAGAAGGGATTTGATGGTTATTTTACCAACCAGCCATCAAAACTCATCTGTTACAGCACTACACACATCGATGGCTCTCCAGTGCATAATGGAACCTTATTATAGCTATTCTTTATCGCTTTGGCACAGTCCTTGTAATGTTTCTGAAGTTCATCTTCAACAAAACGGCTCGCGCATGAAGACAAAATTAGAGATAATCTGAAAAAAGATGGAACTCGCCTCAAACTTTTTATTTATGCTTAATGTGCAAAGTGTGTGTGTGCTGATGAAAGAATGTGTCTCTGAGGATAACTGACTGCTGTTCTGCACACTAAATCACAATCACAGGCGTTTACATTCTCTGTAGAGTAAAAGGGGCATTTACCTTTACGTGTATTGTGAGGGGAAAATATTCTTCCTCCAGTGGTCACACAACACTCTAAACAGCAGATACAGTAACCGGAAAGTGAACGTATACACAGCACTGCGCAAATTCTGTAGCTCAACACCATCAAAAACCCATGTGCATCAGTGTGCAACAGTACATCACCGTAAGACAACAGAGCTTAGAGGACATCCCGTAGCTCCCTTTGCAGCTTACAGGTCATGCTTTTAGTCAGTTTACCAGGGAACACCGAGCACATCCACCTTCTGTATACTCCCACACTCTGCTGTCTTCTTCCTGCACCTCTCCGCGTATTCTTACTCCCTATCCTTTTAACAATCCTAACAATAACTTGATAACTGCACAGCTTACAATTACACAGCTGGTGGCCAGGCTAGCTAGCTAGGTAGCGTGCCAATATGTTAACAGCTGGGAGGAGCTCTGAACAGACTCAAGAACAGTAAAGATGGACAGAGGATGAAAAATAAAGAGCAGAGATCCACCAATAATTTTGCTTCTTTTCTGGTTGCTGCTTCAATGCTGGACTTTTACACCAGCTCAGACAGCTCCTACCCTCACCATTACCAGGTGAGATAAAGATTAGCTGTTACTCAGGGCTAACAGGTGGTTTTAGCATCAACACAATCACCTGTGCCAGCAAGTTTGCAAGAATAAGTGAAAAAGGAGTCTATTTTAAGTGCTTCTGTGGAAAGATTAATGCTAATGAGCCATATGTCTCCTTTAAAAGTGGCAACAAAAATAGAAGATCGACTTCAAATAATTTACACTGTATAATCCTGACAGAAGACAGAGTCATTTTAAACCAACACACAAAAGCATTTCACTAAGAACGAGCCATGACGAGTGCTCCACGTTTTAGGGAAGAAAAATATTTATTCTGTTCTTACCAAAGACACGTTCATCGTTGATGTTCTTTATGCAGAACCAGAGGCCTGCTGGGAAGGTGCAGACGAGGATGTGAAGATCAAAGAAGAAGGACACCCAGGTGGTGGGCTGGTGCTCTGATACCGAAGCAATGATTGGAATGTGGATCTTAGCATAGCTGTGAAGAGCGCAGGAAATAAAGCAGTTAATAAAAGGAAGTGAAAAAAAAAAAAGGGGTCTCTATAAACTCTGTATGAACTGGTGTCAGTCAGAAAAGTTAACATCCATCCGACTCATTCTAAAATAAAGTGACTGTGTTGATGGTGAACATGTGAGAGCTCATGCAGACAACAGAGAATCAGGTTTGGCTGATGTCAGTTATCTTGGGTCCGAGCGTGACCCAATTAGTTTTACTGCACTGCAGCAGAAAACGAAAAAGATTACTGAAGCATGTACATACACACGCACACACACACCCATGTGCACATTCACTCAGTGAGAGTTTTGCAGTTTACAGCTGATGCTGCAGTCTGGCAGTTCTCTGTAAGCCCAGATCTGGGAGCAGAGAAGGGGAGCATTATCTGGTTGGGATTTTATGATGGGGCAGGGTGACATGCTGACTTGATTAGCCAATGGCAAAAAAAAAAAAAAAAAAATCTGGGAGCTAGAATGAGCGGGGAAGGCAAGGCTACAGCATTTGCTATGCTGTAATGCATTTAATTTGGCTTAAAGGTGAGTATGCTACTTGAAAAATGCAGTGATTTCTACAACTGAGTGACAACTTTTGTCTCTCTGCATGAGAGAGGAAAAAAAACAGAACAAAAACACACATGCTGTGAGATGGAGCAAAGCTGAATAAATGAGATTTTCATGGTAAATCAGAGTGGAATAAATCTGCTGTGAAACTGACTGACTGTACCTGCATCCCCAGCATGAGTAACTGTGCTACTGCAGAGTTTTGGTGACTTACCCGGTATCCCAGAGGGAGTAGAAACGCCCACTCCATGGAGCAATGTAACCTGAGAAAGAAACACACAACATCCACATGAACTTAGGCACAATATACTCACAAGTGCAACAAAACAAACAGGCCAGCATCCACAAACGGCTGTGGACAGTCAGTGATCTGCGTATTCTGTCACACACCGGTGGAACAATTAATTAGTCCGCTACGCTCCTCCTGCATGTATCGATCATGAAATTACTCTCTGATGTGGGCGGTGCGATGATAAATGAGAGCACGGAAACTAATCACCGCTGTTAGAGAGCCAGCAGGTGGTCCTTTTCTATGCAGATAATAGATGGGTGCTGCTGTTGTCTTACTGATTCCAATCAGAGAGCGCTATTGCTTTACACGAAGCATCTCAATGACCTTAGATGAGGGCTGTAATTACCTGGCCTGCACTCAGTATCCAAAGAAGACCTAATGGCACTAAGGGTTCAGGTGATTTCGGGTACAAAGTAATAAAGCACATTCATCAAAGACTCTATTAAAGTAGACTTGCATAATTTACAGGTCAAATCAATCCTTATGTAGTCTACATTTATCCCATTTTTTTTAAAACCCTGGCTTCTGATTGGCTGTCCTTTGCAAGAAGAAGGTTTGAACAGCAAGTTGGTGGGTCTCTGCACGTCCATCAAACTTACAGTATGTGTAACATAATAGGACGTGCGTAAGCCCACTATAAAGAAGCTGCACAGTGTCTTTGATTACATAAGACCCCTGAATAAATAAATATAATGTATGATTACATTATTAATTATATTTCTGTGACATTTTAATAAGGAAAGCTGCTGTTCCTTTATTTACATACATGGGGGTCACCACAGAGGGCAGCTCCGCATGTTTGATTTGACAGATTTTTAAACCAGATGCCGCTCCTGAAACTTTCACTTGTTAGGTGAACATCTTTTTAATATTTCATGTAAGGATCCTACGATCTTTTCTGGGATCATAATTCATGCAGAGGTAAAGCGTCATCTGTTTTCTTACAAAAGTTCTGACTTTTTTGTTAAGCAGACAAACATGATGCTGGCTTTGGCAGATGTTACATTTGAAGAACATGTATTTGTCTTGTTTAGGCTCACGAAAGATTTACTGTACTGTATCTGTACCGTTCAAACTCTAAGGTTAAAGTCCTTTGGAGAACTGAGGCATATATTTAAATTTTCTTTTTAAAAAAAATGATCTACACAGATGTTCACTCAATAGACGGATAGAGAAATAACATCCAAAGTTTATAAAGCTAAATGTGTGGAACTAAGATTTGGAAAACGACATCTCTGCAGAGGATTGGAAACCATCTGATGTGGTGAAGCCATGGGAAGCAGCTAAAAGTACCTTCAGGGGAACTGCATGAAGGCAAGTCAATCACACTACAATGCAGTTTTTGGTCCATTACATCTTTCTTAGTGAATCTGAATACATCCTAGCGGTCCCCCTTTCAACGAGGTTACAATGCTCTGAGAGGACTGTTAGACGTACTGATTTCAACTGTGTGATCATTTGAGGTTGTTTTTAATGGTTCTTCTGAACTGACAAGCGTTCCAACTTTTTTGTCCATCCCATTCACACCAACTGAGATCCATGAAGTAAGAGAGCCACTTCCCCATGTAATGCCATGCGCTTCAACAGCACTCTGCGGCACCAAGGAGCGTGACAGCCTAATGATATAGTGAGAGATTTCTTAGCCCTGATGTGTCAGAACAGAGTGATTTAGAAAAGCTCACCTGTGCAGCGCAGTGCATTTCAGCTGAATGACCTGCCTATTCACTTTCATTCCAGTGCTGATTACAGTTCATCCGTAGAAAGCAGAACTATTATCTCTGACAGAGTAAAGGCTCCATCATGACAATTGCCATCACAATCACGTTTGCTCAGTCGTTCTTGTGTCGTTCCTCTCACAGCATCATTTTTTCCTAATAGCGATGGACTGTGTAATAGGACATTACTTCCTTATACCGCTCACGAAAAATCTCAGACTAACGCTGACGCACCATGCAGTTCTGACTTATCATTACCCTTTGGAGATATGTTAAATGCTGCACACACATGGAATTGAGTGACTAGCCAACTCAAGAATAGCTTCTGTCAAGTCTTAATAACCATGTCTCGCCATGAAAACGGAAAAATTATGTAATTATAGGATCACTTGCGTAAAAATCCACCCCTGTGTATACAGTCACATGCAGTCATAAGGAATCCACAACAAGACTGTATGGGAAAATGTGCCAAAGACTGCAGCTGTATGACACATTCTGCCCCTACTCCCAGCACAAACTGAAAAATGTTGTGAAACTGCACTGCATATAAGCATGAGCTAGGGAAAAGCTAGTTAAATCACTTTTGAGCAAAAACCCCAAAGCTTTAAGAGAATTTTACACTGAGGAGTCTCTACATCCAGTTTGTGCCCCAGTGCCCACTGAGACCACTGTCACAGCTCTCTCCAGGCAAAGAGCAAGACTCTGAACATCCAAGTAAAAACCTGCAAGTGCAACACCAAAAAGAACCAGAAGATTTGGAAATAAAGTGAAACTATTAGTGTTTTGATACTTTACTAAGCAGAAGCCAAATATTGTGCAGATTTTCCCAGATTTTTTGCTCTCTGCCTGATCATTTACACAGGAACGTGTATATCCTGACAGCAGAAGGTCCATGTTCACAGTCTGCACTGACACCTGTGAGGATCAACGGTTGAATGGACAATCAGGAATGGGGACTGTGTGGATTGAGACTGTTGTAAAAGTGAACAAGTGTCATTACAGTGGATAGGGCTCTGCCTTCAGACACACACGGTGTGTTGGTGCAACTTCCATGATCAGTGACACCAGGGGACTGTCTTCCCATAGGAAGATACAGTATTTAGAGAACCAGGGGCATCAATGTTATGAAATCTTTCTGGAGTGACTGCATATCCAAATTGTTAACATAACATAGGATGTTCTCAGCACTAAAAAAAACCTAGTCAGACTCAACTTTACTGTATGTCATTTCTCTGCTTCTCTCAACATTTTTATCCATCTTTACTGCACACTGTCAAATAAAACAACCAGCCTTCTAATAGATAACCAACCTGTGTATGTCAGATAGATGACAGAGAGAAAAACAACTCCAGCAGCCAGAGAGACTCCCAAGAAGAAGAGAGTCTGGAACTCCTGCCTGGTCAGTCTGTCCTTTAAGTACTGCAGGAAGGCGTAGACCTGTAGCAGCACAAACACACCTGCAGAGAGACAGTGCAAACAAGAAATAAACACAACCAGAAAATATATGCAGAACTTTGTTTAAAGTCACCAGAAGAGAGGCAAACTGAGCAGTTGCATCTGACAAAGTAAAAATAAAGCTGCAGATAATTACATCTTTATTTAGAGCACGCAAAGCAAATGCTTCCATGGAAATGAGCAAACATCGTAGGCAAGACATGCACTCAATCTACACTTCAGCCTTCACAGTAGAAATCTAGCTTTTAGCATAATGTGCAGTGTTTGACGAAGTGTGAGAGTAGTGCAGATTTTTTTGCAAGTATAAAAAGGATTCTGTTGAATGTTAGAAAACCTGACTTGCTCCATAGCTTTGCAGTAAACATATTCCAGGCTTCCAACAATACTCTCCATCCTTACCCCAGGTGACTGGTTACTGACCTGCTGCGGCCATGTGTTCACTGGTCCTGATTGGCTGAAAGCCCACAAATGGGATCTGCATGGACAGGATGAGGCCGATGATGTAGAAAGTGCTGTAGGCTGCAGGGAGAAAACAACCAGTTAAGACCAGATGAGCACAGTCAACTGTGTTACATGTGTTTACTTTCACTCACATCAGTCTGAATCTAATCCAGTCAGCGCACTGGCCAACTGATGAATAGATTCTACTAACAAGTGCAGCGTGTACATGCAAAGTCTATCCGGTTCCTCTGAGCCCCACATTTACTGACAGAATCCTTCACTGTACTGATCATATAATCATTGTAGTTTATTTTAATTCAGTCCCACAAATTCCATGCAGCTGCACAAAATACTCATTACAGGACTGCAAACCACCACAGCTGAAAACAAACCACTATTAATCAAACCACATCCTCTGATTTCCCCTTTTTTTATTTTTCCTCTGAAACTAAACTTTGTATTTGCGACGTATTTTTATGTGTCATTAAGAATCAGTGCGCTCTGGGCAACTTCCAGTATAAGAAGTGGGTAAGCAGAGGCTTTCATTTGAGCCGTTCACAATGACAGAATGACCTTTCACTGCAGAAACAACACTGTACAGATCTCACAGATGTAAGTAATTCATCACATAAGATAACACACCATTTACATCATACAGAAAACCTGAACTGGACAGAAGGACCTAAATTTGGCACATTAATCTTAATAAAAAACTTGTTCCTGTTTAACATGTACGAATGCATCTGTCGCAGCAACTGTGTTTCTAATTACCAGAGACTTGGGGAGTGTGTTGGTAATTTTACAATGTGAATAAATGAAACAGAATGGCTGCGATTCGACGAAAGATTTAATTAGAATGAGAAAGATGGAGCCTGAGAAGAAATGGTGTTTGTGATTTTAGGAGAGCTGCAAACAAACCCAGAAAAGTCCTTGACGCTGAACACAAGAAAAAGAAAGAAAAAAGGCCTTTAGAGCCTAAATTATGACTGACAGTGTAAGAGCGACTAAGCTTGAGAGTTCAAACGAGTTACACACTTAGGAGTCAGCGGCATAACCAGACAACAGGCTGTAAAACCATTTCAAATAAGCGCTCAGGGGTCAGACACACTGAAACAGAGCTTCAGTAATAAAAGCCTCCAAACAAGTCCTGCTAGTTAATAAAAAGAAACTTCCACTACACAACCAATTAAACAACAGGCTAACACGCAAGCTGAGAATGTGCACTTAGCTAGATCCATCTGACTACATGTTTCTATACACTGAACATTTATTTGAAGGTGCTAAATATTTGTAAGGGAGGGGTGTCCAACATAAGGCCCATGGGCCAGAATCGACTGGCCAAATACTGGCCACCGAACAGCTTTGGAAAATGTGTAGTAGGACCAATTTTAGATTTAACTGCCCTCCCCCATGGCCATCCACACCATCTTATATTAAGATATCTCAGGAAATAAATGTGCAGTTGGACTTCTTTATACTGGCAGAAAGGAGAGTTTCCCTGGTCAGGCCCATTTAAGATCAAAGTGTGCCCACAATGTAAAAAGCTCACTAACACTGGAAAACAACAAGATGTTGGGGGTTTGCCTCATTCTCCTCCGAGCTCGTTTGGTGGCCTGCCATCACCGACTACTGCCTCATGTCATGATACTGTAGGCTCTGCAGCTGCACATAATCACCTACCTACAGCCTACTGTGTGGGTGTGTCTTGCTTTCTCTACTGCACCTTAGGTACACCCCTCGACTGCACTTAATAATTAGGCCAGGGGACACTTGGGGACAGGGACAGGAGAGCTTCAGAATGGCTCTGTGGCTGTTAATCCTGCTCTATGGAGCAAAGCCTTCGTGTTCCTGCTTCAGACACTGTTTGACATTTTTAGAGCCAAATAACCTCAAGTTTGACCTAATCTGCAAAGAGGACTGTAGATCATCCAGGCATTTATATCTTTAAGGCATACATATTTTAATCTATGTTTACCATGGCTACACTTTTTACATTTGCAGTGAATCCATAAAGGAGGTAAGAGTGACATTTCTTGTACCAAACTGACTGAATGGACAGGAAAGAAGAATCAGTGATGTCCTGCACAATGTTACTTGAAGCAGCTGATGTATTTAAATAGAACATTAAGTGAATTGGTGCTCTATGCCAGGAGAAAAATTAATGTGGTTGTCACTCTGTAACAATAGCAAGGATTCCAATTTCCACTCGAGCCTCAAAAAAAAGCACATCCAAGGGAAGGGGGCAGGGGTGTGTAGAGGGGGGTGGTTGGGTTCTACACCAATTTGTGTATGAGAAAGGAATCAAACATCAGCCCCCCACTGCTGTCTTCACAAGCTGGCATGATTATTATTGCTGTTGCACCGAGAGATGTCTCACTCTGAAAGGAAAAGAGACATACACTCAGTTTTCTTTTTAATATTCAAGCTGCCTTGACCCAACTGAAGGGAACAAAGAGGAATAGGAAGTTCAAATGTATCCAATCAGAATCTGTATATTTCCTCTCTTCCTCTGGCAGTCATCTAGAGATCCCCCTCGTGTGGGCCCGCAAAGCAGACTACATATTTCCATGTAAACGCAGCGCAGCTTGTTTGGTCACTGACTCGATCAGTCTCCCTCCGTGACTGTCTTTTGATGACGGTAACATTATCATGGACGAGGAAAATGGAAATAAACACTGCTGATGCTGGCCTGATCTGATTCACCAACTGTTCTGGTAAATTAATGTAAGGAAACACCTTGCTCTAGCCGCGCTGATGCACTGAGCTGAAACATTGATATGCGCGTACAGTCTACTGTGATCAAACAGAATTAGACTTGAAATAAATCCTTTGTAAAAATGATATTGTGACATAAATTAGATTCAACACTATGGTGTGTTTTTCAAAGCTGTAGCTGCTGGGAGTGTATTGCATCACATTGAGAAGGGCTTTTATGATTCTGATGTTGATTAAAAGTGAAGAGATTAAGTTTCGCAGAGACAGACTTGGAGCAGGGCTGCTGAAATCATGTTTGATAAGAGCTGTACCTAATGACCTTATAAGTCACATAAAGTGGGAATACAGAACTACACTAATATGTATATAAAGCACATGCTTTCTGTTCTGATAGCTGTAGTGAAGTGGAGCTACTTTCACTAATGAACTGTTGGGAACCTTACATAAGAAAATATTCAGGTACACATCCGTCTCAAAGACATTATTACACCACTGTGTATTACTGTAGTCTTTCCCTTAAGGTGGCTGTTGTCGTGTTTGATGCAATATAAAGTGTGCTTCCCAGGTATATTAATGGCTGTCACTTTTTATTCTATATTTGCCTGTGCCTGTCTTGACTCCTTTATTAGTGGACTACTAAAAGTGTTATTTTCCTCTTATTTTCAAAATTTAGTGGCTGTGTACCAGCGAGTACCAGCCTTCACATTGCTGTTGTGTCAGTTCTTCATATCATTTACCCAGAAAGTCTGTTGTTTTGAAGTTGGGCAAAACTTTCCATAGCCGGGGGAACTGGGGCTGTGTGATATGATCAAAATCTCATATCCTGATATCAGACATTTCTCATCCCGATAATGATGTATAATCACAAAATGGTGCTTGTTCTGTAAATTCTGTGAATCTCGGGTAACTCGACTTGTGTGAAGTGTTTTCAGCTGGGCGTCGTGTACCTGGAGTCGAGTGTCTTGACCAATGCATGAAACTATACATTTTTAGACATAAGTTGTAACAGCCGCCACTTTCTTTGTGAGTCTTTATTACATGGTGTGTTGCGCCACGTAATAATGTTTGGGTTTAAGGTTTAGTTTGAGCACCTGACGGCTCTTTTTTGCTTCTCATTCCTAAACTCTCTCCATACTCTTTCACCTGTCTCTAGCATAGGTGGTAGAAGAGGTTTGTTGTGTTTGAGTCTGTGGTGGTGGCCAGTTTGCGGCATAATTTGCATAGTACAGTTTTCTGGTCCATGTCAGACTTCTCATAACCAAACCTTGTCCATGCTACAGAGGTAGCCCCTCGTTTAGAAATAAGGTGCTCGATTTGTTTTGACTGGTCCTTGTGTATTTTGCGACACCACGAAACAAACGATAATGTGAAACGACAGATGTTTTAATTTTGTCATCCGATATATTTCGTCATATCGCACAGGTCGAACTGTATTTCTCCAGCTGGAAGGCCACTATAACCAGACCCTGCATCACATGGAGAAGTGGTTTATCCTACCAAGTTCAAGTCCATGCACTCTCTACAGAGGCAGCTGCGTATGGCTCCATTACTTTAGCAAAGTATATACTGTATAATTTAATTATATTTTTGACCTTATGTAAACAGGTTTCTTATTCTTAAAAGTGTATGCCACCACTGTGGCATCTACTTAAATCTCTCTGCATTATTTATCATCAAGCAAAAATAAAGAAATAAAAGATCAATATATGTGATCTACTTCTGACACTTTACCCTACTCTGATAAAGATGCACAGAGGGCCTGCTCTCTAGATGCTGAGCAATATGCCGACTCAAGACGAGTACCGAGTCAAAAGCTGTCTGATAGAGAAAAAGAGGAATCTGAGTGGGTTTCTATTCAGCTACATAGGACACACTGCTCATAATGAAATTTCAGCTGGATTTCATTACGGCTTTTCTGCTTTGGAAGACAGGAAAGATGAAGCGAGCAGGGTTTGGGGTGTGACAGTGGGCCACAGACTGGACTCCAAATCACAGTACAAGGTATGCATCACAGAACACAGTGAGCTATTACAGCTTTGAACTAACTCAGTTACTGTGTTGCTGCAAGCAGAATGTACGGTGCTGGTCTTCAGAGAGAGACAGACGCAGGAGGTGAGGGGAGGAGGATGAAGGAGGTGAGAGACCAAGGGAGGAAGCTCCATGTTAAATTATTCATTCTGCCAATAATCCTATTGGAGGATGCAGAGCCCAACAGTCGCTCTGTCTCATCTCTACTTTCAGCCTTCTTTTTCTATACTTGTCCTGAGTTCAGCCACTAGTCAGTATGACTTCTTTGATTCCACACTTCACAGCTTTCCCACCAAGTTGCCCTCACCAGTTTGTCTGTACATATCCACATGTCATTTCCACACGATCATGAGCTCAGCTACCAGGTTCAATCTGAAACAACGGCACGGTGATGTGGCATCAGAGTAAGGATATGATTTGCGATCAGCGAGGTGAGCTAAGGAGTGCATGACGACGCAAGCTCTTTGAAAGGAAGACCGCTTTAATTTTTCCTTTCCTTGCCTGCATTTCCACTTTCAGTCCCGTACTTTTATCCCAGATACTTTCTGCCCTTCTCTGGGGGATTTGTGTAAACTGAACATCAGTTGCTCATGGATGGTGTTAATTATCAGTAACTGTGTTTATGCAGCGCAGGTATGAAAAAGAAGCACATGCTCTTCTGTGTGGCATCCCCACATGTGCTGGGCCTGAAAGTCTTTTCAAGGAGAGAAAGCAGAGCCTGTGTGTGCATAGCTGCTGAATGCACCCCTACATGTTCTCTTTATTCTGCATAAAGTCAACATCAAATGAGCACAACTGCAAACCTTCAAGTCGTCGCTTCCCACTCTTGAATGAATGTAAAGAAGTTTGTGTGTGTGTGTGTGTGTGTGTGTGTGTGTGTGTGTGTGTGTGTGTGTGTGTGTGTGTGTGTGTTGTTGCTGCATCTCACCTATGTAGACTCTCCGACTGAAGCGCTGCATGACCAGCAGGACGAACACATGAAGAGGAATCAAGTTGATTATGAACACATAACCACCCCAAGCAGAAACCTGTCAAACAACACATTTAATGAGCCCACTTTAATTCAAAGCTTTCATTAATGGAAGGACGGAATCATTTGGATTATGCATGCAGAAAGGCCTGCCTCCACACATACACGGACCGCTACATGGCTAGCTTATCCCTGCTGAATGTGTACAATGCTTTCGACTGTAGCAGATAATCAGTAGAAGTATAACCAGCCCACGAATCCCTAAAGGGTGACTGTGTTTTCGCTCTTATTCACTTCAATAATGAGACGCTTTGCAATAAGGAGGAGGGTGCAAAGCTGCACAGCCCACCTGTGAGCTGTGAAATCATTATGGGCTGCAGCATTACGACTGGCATTTACATTATGCTGCTGGTACAAACCCCTCAGAAGCACAAGCACACAGAAACACATGCACATAAATACACACACACGCTACCCTTTTCAAGCTTTGTTCTATTCGTCTCAAAGTGTCATGTAACTGCCAGGCAGCAAGCGGCTGCCATAGCAGCGGCGTCACAGTTTACGGCACGAGGTGATTCTTCACATTCTGACGTGAATGATGGGCAGGTTAAGGGAACGGTTCCCCCGAGGACATTTTTCATGTCTTTGTCTGATGAAAATGGCTCCCGGTGGTTCAAGTGCAACAAAGTTTGATGGACATCATAACTGCTGCAACAGTTCTGTGAAGGGCACGGCGATCCGCACTGACAGTATTTCAGAGTGACTCTACAATCCACAAGTTGCTCTCCTTTTCAGTTTAAGGTTCAGGGCCCGTCCTTATCAAGTGTCAGAATCACTCTCTCTAAGGAACTGTGCTCAAAGTGAGCATTGGACTACAAATGCTGAAGTTGGGCTAGAGGCCATTTGCTGAACCCCTTCCAATTATTTTCAGCCAGGGGCAGAACATAACAATGACACCGCTAACTAAAAAAAGATACTTTTTATGCGTGTGTGTATTAATAACTATTGTAGGTTACCGTTAAAATTAATAAGCAGCTTAAATCAACTACAAACCAACCATATAACAAACTCTAATACTGTGGAAGACTTCTGGAGAAATTCAGGGTGTGCTAAGGCACCCACTGTCATTTGATGAAACTAGCTAACCAGGTAGGTAACAGGATCCAGTGAAAGCTAAAAGAGTTAACCAGTGGCACCTGCGTTTAACAGAAGTTAAAAGAAGCCATCATAATCTAAGAGTTATCGCCTGCTACCTTTTATAGTCATATTTTAAAGGTGAACCAAAGTGCTTCGCTTAGGGCTGGATCATGTGACCCTGAATCCTCCCTTAGTTAAGCTGCTGAGGGGTTCCCATGATGCACAGCGTTTCTTCTTCACTCTGTGTTTATACACCACTCTGCATTTAATCATTAGTTGTTATTAATCTCTGATTCTCTTCCACAGTGCGTCTTTTGTCCCGTCTCTCTCCCTTCACCCCCAACCGGTCGTGGCAGATGGCTGCCCCTCTTTGAGCCTGGTTCTGCCAGGAGCATCTTCCTGTTAAAGCAGAGTTTTTTCTTCCCACTGTCACCAAGTTCTTGCTCATAAGGCATCTTCTATTGTTGTAGGGTCTTTATCTTATAACATAAAGTGCCTGCTGCTGTTGTGATTTGGTGCTATATAAATACAATTGAATTTGTAATATCCACGATATTTTCTTTTGCACAGTGAGAAGGCTTCAAGACATCCTGTTTATATAAGTCAGAAATGGAAGCACTAAGGCAGCCATGGGACTGGGCCTTTGGTTCAAATTTCCAAACTACTGCACAACAATGAAAAAAAAAAAATATTCCTGATTATGCCAAACATTCTCATAAATCCATACACAAGCACACACACGGAGGTAGGAGGAACGGTAAACAATGACCTTTAACACTTCTGCATTTGCACATTTAGTCCTTACAACATTTATGAATGATTTCCATTATCCTGCCATATTAGAACACAAGTGTTAACAGCAAACTGTCATAATTATAACAAAGGATCTGTGTGTGTTTGTGCGTGTGACTTCTCACCATATAGAAGTAGGAGAGGCAGCATCCGATGGTCCAAAAAACTGATCCAGTCTTCACAGACTTCACCTGCGGTGTACACCAGAGAGCATTAACCCCCCCACACACACACACACACACACAAATGTAAATCAGAGCCTTCCATTAACTAAGCTGCTCTGCTCACTGTTTCTTTCCTCGATGATTTTGCTCTACTGCTGCTTGCCCATGATAGTCTGAATTATTCATCACGTTTGCCTCTTTAATGACCCACACACAAAGCAGACCACCGTGTCCTACACATCTTTACCTTGCCCACAGCAGGACACAACAGCTGCTAACGAGGGCTTAACAAGGCTAACGAGCCCTGACTTAACGAATGCGCAGGTGGGAGCTGCTGCAATTGGCTGCACGGATGATGGAGCCGAACCAATGAGATGTGGTGGATGGAAGAAGAGCAGAGACTGAATGAAAGTTGAGGACAAGTGAACAAGTGGGGAAACAAGATGATGAAGGGGAATGAGAAGCATTCACTGGAGACTATTAGGCTATTCTGTATTTCACTTAGAGCAGATCTACTAAGCCCTCAAAAGCCTGTATGTGTACTTAAGTAAGTGTGTGATTTATTCATGGTGCAATTATTTCGGACTTGCCTGAATCCAGGAAATAGAAATCAGGTCTTGTTCTAGTATTCCCGTCTTTCTATTCCACCACTTAACAGTGACTTCAGGGCTTTTTAACAGGGATAAAGGAGTCCTCTGAATCTCAATGGTATGCTTGAAATGTCATGGTGATGGTCTTTAGTAAGAATAACATTAGCCCATATGCCCATGTGGACAAATCGCTGAGGACCAGTGTGAGGAATAATCTGTAGAACCAGTGAGATGCTTAAGCCCTTCTCATCGTGGGACAGATAACACTGCTGGCTTCATCAGTCGGATAAAGTGATGGCATTGTCACCCACACACGAGTCACATGTCGGTGCCTCAGGGCTTCATTCGGACATTTCTGCAACATTCAACCACAGTTCTAATGCACTGAATGCGGTTAGTTTTCTCTTAACTCACACATTTAATTCTTAAATAGCGACCCTGAGTGACAGCTCCCCTGTCTGAAGTCAACACACTGTTATTGGCAATTTAACAATTCCACCAGTCACTGTGGATGAATCCTGCTGCTGCATCACACTGCGGGGATTTAATAACCTTTAAGTAGCTTGCACCTGCCTCTGCCAATAAATGGCTTTTATTGACCAACATTGGTGGTGAAAAGCTGAAAAATGTGACGCTCAGACTTTGTCCTGTTTAACATGTCTGTTTTTCCATGACGGAGCAGCTTTGAGGCTTCCTCTTACTTGGCGTGAGATAAAATCCTGGCAGTGTGAGACTGAAAACCACCATCTCAGGCCAAAATGTTAACACTTGGCAAGCTCCTTTGCTTTTTTCCTTTTGTCATTGTTATTTAAGGCTTTCTCCAAAACAATCGTGTCTTTCAGTGAGCTGAGTGAGTCGCAGAGCCCCAAGAGAGACGCCCAGGCTTATCTTGCATGCATTTTCAGACTTGTGAGTTCTGAAAGTGATACAAAGTCCATCACAAAGGAAGTGTTGCCACTTGGCTGCCATTGAGATGTTTGAGCAACTATTAAAGTCTAAATGCATGGGCATTGTCACTGAGAAATAAAAACAATATATACAGAGTCCCCAGTGGAACATTAAAAAAATGCCCCAAATTAAGGTTTAAAAATATTTTCTTCTACCACACATGCACAGTTTCAAAGTATTACCCCTTCATTTTCAGATAAATCCATAGCGGCTAAAGAGGTGGAAAGTCTCCACCTAAAGAAAAGCACTTGTTCTATCAATGAGTGAAGGACCTTCAGTGTAAAAGTACACTGGAACCTGTCCATTAAAAGGGAAACAAGCTAAAAGCACATGACTTCTGGACGTTACCTGGGTGACTGTGTTTGCAGTCTGTTAACCTAGATCCACACCAAGCAGACACAGGGCAGCGTTTTTGTGCACCAAATGTTCCCTTGTGTTCACCAGCTAGTTGTTTGTTGGTATAAGACAGTTAGCATTAGGTTTATCAGAGCTTTATGAAGTGAAAGGTGAAAGAGGAAAGACTAGTCTTAACTATATCTGTACTCTCAGGCTAAATGACCCTGCTGGGCCTCTGAATCTCTGTGTCACCTCTCATCCTTACTGTTCCAGCCCATCAAGAGGTGCTCCGCACTTGGAAAAACCATGCCATTCACAGCTGTTGTTGGGAGGGCAAAAAAAATGAGGCTTATGATGTTCTTGCGCACATGCCAGAGAAAATATGGTGAACACAGTAACCAGTGTGAATGAGATGAGTGCAGTTACAACATAGAAATGGTTGTCACTCAGCCAGCAGCAATAACAGCTCGAAAACTGGCGCATTTCTTAGTCACCTGCTCCTAGCAACCAGTAGCAACCAACGGATCAGATTTATCACAGGGCAAATACAACCCCTACTATGGCATGTTTTAATGAGGCATGAATAAAATGGACTTCAATCAGATCATGAGGCTAGGTCAGTCCTGAGCTGGCTGTTAATTAGTAATCTGGGCAGCAGTACCTCACGTCTTTTGGTTCACTGTTAATGTAAGAATAGTGATTAATGCAGCTTTAAATAAAAGACGTGAGTTGTGCTTCAAAGCCTCACACTCTAATTATTCCCTGTATGAGTGATAAGACTATGGCAAGGCTGAAGGAGTATTCAGGCATACCCAGAGGTAGTAGGTGAACTGCAGGGCGAAGATGGCGATCCCTTCATTGTCAAAGGATCCAGCCACGGAGCGGGAGATGTAGCCAGGAACGATGGCAATGAAGCAGGCTGCCAGCAGTCCTGCCCCCTGGTTCCACAGCTCCCTCGTGAGCAGAAAGGTGGAGATGGAGGTCAGGCCGCTGAACACCGGGGCCAGGAACACGCAGACGTCCCGTATGTGGACAGTGATATGCAGCAGGTTGAGCACATAATGGATCAGGCCTGCTGTGACCATGAGGCCTGGGTACACCTAGAAGGAGGAGGGTTGAAATTTATTCAGAATATCATAAATCTTTATTTCCAATTCACTCAATGTGTTAAAGCCTTATTTAAAAAAAAACAGCAATATTTATTAAATAATTCATTTAAGCAACCTGGGTGTGCACATAACTCCTCCTAGGTCATACAGTGTATAGATTTCATTAATTAATGGGTGCACTGGAACCCTCCGCCTCCCACTCTCGCCCAGCTGTGATTGTATCGCTTTCTAAAGATCTCACAAGGGAACGACTGCCCAGCCCTAACGCAGTGTTTCTACAGACTGCACACACACACAACACTATAATTGTATAGCTTCAGTAGAACATTTTCTCTTCCCAGTGTCACATTATGCAAAAACACATTCAAGCTGTTGTTTTCTCTGATAATGTGAACCCACTAAAGTGCACTCTGGGGAACAGATTAGCCCATAACCCATACAGAGGGATCACACGTAAGTTATAAATATAGAGAAGAGGAGGAGTCAGGCACTCAGAGATGAGTTGTAATGTAATGACGTGTTAAAAGTGACTCCAGCCAGTCTGTCCTTTAGCAGTTATGAAGACAGATCCACTCTGTGTGTCGTACAAGCTCTTACCTCGCTGCTTCCCCTCGGAGCCGTTTAGCCATCCAGCCATGCTTTAGTTTGTTTGTGTGTGTGTGTGTGTGTGTGTGTGTGTGTGTGTGTGTGTGTGTGTGTGTGTGTGTGTGTGTGTGTGTGTATAAAAGAGTGTGTAGTTTAAAGTGAGCCGATGATGGAAAATTCATCATGATAAGGTGACTCTTGAGAAATAAGGACAAAGAAAGAGGTGCAGTACAGGCAGAAAGTGCACACAATGCCTCATAACCCTGAGTCAGGCATCTCTGACTCGCACCACACATACAAACACACACATGCACAGAAGACACAAAATACTTACCGTGCCCCCAACTATCCTACCCAGAGGATACCAGGCTCTTTCATCAAACCAGTTGAGGAACTCATAGAAGCCATTTGTGGTGAGGTGGTGAGTCGACCTGTAGTTGAACCTGAAACAATCAACCAGAGACAGAGACAGGACAGTTAGACACCGTCCAGGACCTATGAGAGACAGTTCAAGATCATGGTCTCCCTGACAACGGGGAGCTTCAGTCATTTAGTCCCCCCACTTGGACTGGGGGGAGTAAATGATTCAATCTACTGACTATCAACTAGCAAGAATAGGAATGAATACAGACAAAACTACGGTGTAAAAATAGAAATGCTGCCAACATGACTTTAATGACATTGTTTCACAAGGAAACTGCTGAGCTTGGAAGAATGATTTTGATAACCTGGACGACTCTCAGTTTCTATCCCTTGCATTTTAAACATAACTACCTCCCACTCACTATCCATGTCATTTTACAATACAAAACACCTCTTCATCTTTGCCAGTTTCTAAACGTTCCTCATTATTCCTGACATGAGGTTCAGTTCCAGTCACGACTAGCAGATCACATAATCATCATTACCTTTGGAGCTCTTTGCAACAACTGAGAAGATAAACAAGCACAGCACGGCTTCCTGTTAGTCTCCTAAATATATAAACCCTCCCCTGCAGGTCCACGTAGCACTCACTGTGGATGACACTTGCCAGGAGTTCAGTTCAGTCACCTCTGGTTTCATATGACTCCCAACCTGCATCGATTGGTTTATTTGTAATGGTGTAAACAAGTAATGGACCACAGCCAAGAGACACCAGTCTAGACATGTATTCAGTACCCACATGTGGACACGTCCAACACCTGTGTTATGTTTTGGGGTTTTCTTCTGGGGCATCTAAAAAGAAATATAGCAATCTATAAATGGGACCTGTGTTTCTGTTTCATCAGGGAGTTAAATGTTTTATGAGCCACTGGCTTTAAGCATTTACACTGTGCATGTCCTCACTGCATCTCTGAAAATATCTTCCATGTTTTTGTAAAGCAAACGGAGACCACAACTTTAACCTCAACATGCTTCCAAACCTTATGTAAGTGAATTAAAAACACATCATTCGCCACAAGGCAGGTCAAGGCTTAAGGTGAGAAGAGGCTTGGAGAGTGGGCGATATTTAATGCACAGAGTGGATTATTTTTTAAATCGACTAAAGTAAAACCTACATTCAAATCAGATGTGATATGAAGTTCCTTAGAGGGCACAACTTAGATGTAGGGTTCAGACTTTTCCTACCATTTCTTACCATTTTAGGTCTGAGAACATCCCGACTTGTTCCTACTGCCTGAAACTTTGCAGTATGCTATAACAGACGCCTATATGTAGGAAAAACTGGCCTTTATTTCAGCATTTAAACAGAGCCGAAACTCAAGAAGTGAAGTCAACAGCTTATTCAGCAATTTTAGCAAAAGTGTGTTGTGTATGCAAAATGCAATGGTCTTTTTCTTCGCCCATGTCCCATCTCTTCATCAACTTTCTTGATATTCAGCTAGGCAGCTTTTGCGCAGTCTTGCTAACAGGCAAAAGATGCTTTTTTTTCATTTCCACAAACACTACAACAGTAGCTGTAGCTCTGTATTCGACCTATTAACAGTTTGTTGCTGAGAAACCATCAGCACAGGACATCATTACATGGAGCTGAGCACTGCATTTTTATCAAAGTCAGGTCAGATACGTGCCTAGTTTTCCTGCAGACTGCCGGGTGCAACTGTATTTGTATCGGCCCCCGATGGTTTGGCTACACCGTTAACACTCCTATGCAAAACCAATTACTGCTAATTGAAAGGGTTGTTGGGGAAACTGGCAGAAACTTGCCTCATCCACACCTTTACATAGTACTATGATCTCAGCTGACACCGTAACAGATGCACAGCTTCACTGCAGTTTTTTTCCCCTCTCCAGTGGCTCCAGTCATGCTCATTTGCTAACATTTTCACTTTTACCTTCTTTTTCTTCCCCAGCCTTCTGCCTGTCTGTTGTTTACAGACACTGAGAGTTTAACAGGAGCAATTCAACTACAGCCCGGTCTATAATTAGATGGTTCAGGTAGACAGAGTGCTGCTATTGTACAAATCCTGCACGTAGCTCTTAGTTTTCAAGCTGAGACTACTCAGCAGTTAGTCTGCTTGTCCCCTGAGCCTCTCCAAAGTATTAGAGTGCTCAATACAAACTGTCCCTCCACGAAAAACGGAACTTGATGGAGGGATTGCAGCATATGGCTTGCTCAGCCCCCTTAGGAGTGAGTTCTAGATTGAGAGTACGTGCGCAGGTTTTTATGCTCACTCTTGGAGGCTGATTGGAGAAAACAAAAAAAGCAATGAGAGAAAATGCGCCTGTACACACAACAGAAGTAATCCATCGTGTGTCTGCTGCCCTGGTTCCTCCCTGGTCTGAGAAAATTCCTCTAACTTTCCTCTTACCATTACAGTCTGGGGAAGCCAGCAGTATCCTAAAGCTTTTCAGACAGCCAGTGGATGGGCTAAACACTCACCTCCCACACTCAACTCTCTGGATGATTGGCTCTCAAAACCATTTCCAACCAGGATGTTAGATGAAGCAGAATTCTGTCTCACCCGTGGGATATGGGCTCATTAAAATACAGAAAAGCTTCTTTTTTTTCCACTCTCCAGAAAAGGCACACTAGCCCTTTCTAAATTCAGTCAAGGACATGAAATTAATTCCAGCTACTGTACCAAACAAAAGCTGGTGAATGAGTACAGTCTTTATTTTTTTTTTTTAATCTTTCTATGCTAAAACTCCAGATTGGTCCCATCCTATTCCAAAGAATACCAGCAACTAAAACTGGTAACTGGTATCACAGACTTGAGAGCTCAACCCAGATAAGAAAATCGGATCCCAGCCACACAGCACTAAATCAGGCAGTTTGGCCTCTTGAACCCCAGAAGTTCACACTAAATGAGTCAACAGGGACTTTTAACGTTCTCTTCTACATGGAAATGAGGGTTTTTTTCTGTATATCAAGGTTTTACATATTCACAGTGTCATTCAGTAAATTAGAGTCTGAGTTGGGGCTTCAATTTCTTGCTCCATGGCACAATCAAGGTTTGCACCTTCAAAACTTAAACACTTCAGGGCTCTAAATTAAAGTAAGCAACCACACCACAGTCTTAAAGGTCAGCCAAGCTGATGGCATTTATGGGAACTAGACAACATTCTCAATTTTGAACAGGAGTGTAAAAATAAAGGGGCGATAGGATGATAGAGTGAGCAGCATAAACTCAGGAGTAATTGACTTGAGTTGCATTACACCGTTTACTCGTTTCCACATATTTCTTCTGTTTACTTTTCTCACCTGAGGTTTTGGGATGTCTGAACAGGCTGATCCTTGCTTAAAACATGCCTCCATTAAATCTATACTTCACAAAGTGAACCACAATACTGCAGATAAAGTCCTACTTATGTCAGGCCCTTCCACATGCCTGGAAGATAAAGTAATAAAGCAAATCTAAGACGTATGACAGCACTATTGGCTGACCGAACTCTGCACATTATTCACTCTTTGCTAATAGCTTTAGGGTAGGGTATACAGAGAATATATTCAGATGCCCATTTGTTCAAATCCACTGAGAAAAACCAATGAGCTGTTTACTTCGCTGTTTTTCCACTTAAATATATTACTCAAGTGGTATATGCATGAGAGATCCAGTACAACATTGAGCCTCAAATCCAGCACTAAGCTTCCATTAGAAGCAGCCTTCTGGGTTAAATACGAACATCTCTTTTCCAGAGTAGAACAAACACTAATCACTCTCAGCCATTCATCATCAGATAATTAAGAGTTGGCTAGAAAAATTATAGTCTGTAAATAATTCAGAGCCAGCAGAAAGCTTTACTGCACTGAGATAAATCTATTTTACCACAGACAACATGTGGTCGCGCTCGGCCCCCGGGGGGCAAAAACTCAAGCAATGAATGAAAAACTATGGTTGGGACAGATTACCATGACAACACCTGTGGCAGCCTGTTGTTGCATGTTTAAAATCATTTATAATGTGATAAAGATCTTTGACTTCAAATAAAAACATCAACATACAAGGTAAACAACCTCAGCACCCTGAAGTGTTCGTGTAGAAACTTCTGCAGGTCATCTGGAAATCGCAGCAAAACACTGTCTGCTTGTAACTTCACAGAAGTACCAAACACATGGTCTGTACATGTATCCATTTATTAGTACAGTGTCTAAGAGTCTCCCATTCAGACATTCTCTTGTCTTTTGTCATTTATAGGGATTCACTGATTGTGAGAGACCTGCCACTCAGTGTTCTGAAACAGTAATACTGGTGGTAGAAGTACAATTTCCACGAAGAAATGCTTTTCAAATCCTGCGAACGGCACTCAAGTCTGATCTGAGAGATGGCTAATAGCTTGTGTTGTAGGCCACCACCTTTGTTCAAAGATCACTTCTGTTCATGTTCACAGTGGACACAAACGGCGTCCAACTGAACACGCACTTCTCAAGAAATTCAACCCTCATCACTCTCTCAGGACCAACTCTAAGCTGAATACTCCACGAGGGGTTCAATACCCATTTTGAGAACTTAAGCAGCCTCTTAGATGAGAGGTGAAAAGTCATCAGAAACAAAGTAAGTCCAGCTCCCTTCATCTGAAGCACATGAGACTGCCAGGACAGATCATCTGTGGTGTGCTCATTGGCTAATGACTTCTGTTTGACAAGCTATTCAAAACAGGCCTTCATAAACCAGTGAGTGATGTCACAGTAGCTACTGCTAAGAGTGGATGCTGATCATTTTTAGCTTCCTTTGCTTTTTGTTCTTGTTTATTTCTCCTTCTGTTGCAGGGAAACAAAGCTCTTCAAGCCTACATTTTTCAGAATATAGGCAGCACAAATGTGATGTGACAACAGATAAATATTGGCACCGACATCAGTAAATGTCATTTCACTGTCAATATAACAGTATCAGTCAGAGCTGATTTCTGCAGCTGAATCAGAGCCATCGTTTTAGGGCAGAGTGAAGTCAAATATAGGACTCTGCTTTATTATCTCAGAGAACAAGGCCTTTTTCCTCGCTGTGTGCTCTGAAAATTGGCCTGCTGCATCTTTAAACGTGGCAGGCAGCCAAAGTGCAGCCAAAGCGAGGGCAGCGTCCCCTTCTAATGACCCACGACTCGAGGTTTTCCAAGGACAGGCGGCACAGCGGCAGCCTCCGCAGGCTGATCCTGCTCCCCGCTGCTTTCAGATGGTGTGTGGGGGAGCTTGACACAGGAGGACTGAAAAACACACAGCTCTGAGGAGATGACAGGAAGTGACATCAAAGAGATGAACGCGCAGCTGTACACTTCAATCTCTCTCTATCACACACACACAGCAGATGATATACACACATTAAAAAAAAAAAAGGCATGCAGGCAAAAATATTTACACAAAAAGGTCCCAGAAGAAATAGTGTTGTGGTGTTGACACGCCAAGTTAAGACTGAAGGATCTGTACAAGATGCATGAAGGAAACAAAGGCACCAATGTGTGTGTTCTCCATAAAAACATACAATAAACACTCCAAATACTGCATGCTGCCTTGTGTTGCTCTGAACTTGTTATAGTTCAGTTAAACCATGTTTTGTTTTAACGAATAGCAAAGCAGCATTTAAAAGAGCAGCCTCGTTGTCATGTAAGCCAGCCTGAGGCTAGTTTTCCCATTGTGTCATTGCTTCTGAATCAACTTGTTTTCGGCAGATGTGACCCGAGTATGTGTTTAAAATTAAGGTTCCAGTGGGACACTCAGTGAATGACACTTTCCAAACCATCTCTGGTTTCTCCAACCTGCACACTTCAGTCCCAGAGACATGTTCAATCGGCCACACTAAAGCAAATCCATTTAAGAGCAACAGCAGTACACCCCAAAATCTTATATGTATTCCCCAAACCCTCAAGATTTAAATTGACAACAAAAATGAAATGGCTTCTGAAGTGCTGTCATGCATAAAATGCTCGCCGTACAGAGAGGCAGGCAGAGAGGTTTCTCCAGAAGTAACACAGCAGTTTCTACTGGGACTCTCTAATCCTTCACTTTGACTCTGCTTTAATCCAAATAAAGACACCATGCTTTCCTCTTTCCACCAAGTCTTAAAAATCAGGTTACTACACAGAGCAGGAGGTGACTGGTCTAGTTAGAGACAGGGAAATTTACTGAAAGACCACTTCTAAAGTTCAAAATACAGGAAATGAGTATTCATGTCCGTAACTGAGATCGTTCAAATGATTCCATACTAGAATGACTGATGTTATTACAGTGTTACAGCTTCAAGACCTTTGTGTGTGCGTTGCAGGAGTTGTTTGAGTGTACACTCAAGAGATGAGCCAGTGTTCTGTCAGGTTATTTAAGACCCCGTCTGTCTAGGCCTTCCCAGTCTCCGGTCCAGTGCCGGTGTTTGTGCTGTGCCAGCGTCACTGTTTGGGTTATCTTATTTTGATTTTTGCACCCAGATCATGTCTTGTACGGCTGCCAGCAGATCCACACAGCACGTTACAACACTGATGCAGACTAACACATATATGATGACAGTTTAAGAAATCTAAGGTACCCTTATTCAGTTAGTGGTGTGACTGTTTGTTGTAACCTATGAGTTGGTTGTATCCAACACAACTCCATTCACACTTTATGCCAAATCAGCATCCCCTATTTAAAAAAAGAAAAGTGTAGTAATGTCTAATCAAGAATTACACATTATAGAGTGATGAGCTCATTATAACCACCCACAGATAAAGTAAATAACACTGATTGCCTTGTAACAACTGAGCTAGGCTCTCTAAAGCTTGGAAACAGAAACCAGAAGAGCTGCAGGACTCTAGTGTCAGACCACTTGAACAAAAATTTGCTGAAAGGCTAAATTTTTACACCTTTTTGTCTATTGACAGACAACAAAATCTTGTTTAGCCCAGACTTTTAAAAAACAACAAAAAACAAACAAACAAAAAAGCAACCACAAGACTGAAAATGTCTTGATCTCAGCTTTCACAGGTACTACAGGTCCTTGCCTCGACAGGTCTCTGTATATTACTAGTGATTTT
Source organism: Oreochromis aureus (assembly GCF_013358895.1). Taxonomy (NCBI): domain Eukaryota; kingdom Metazoa; phylum Chordata; class Actinopteri; order Cichliformes; family Cichlidae; genus Oreochromis; species Oreochromis aureus. The sequence continues at coordinate 4,676,248 of NC_052952.1, read as the reverse complement.
TTGGGCAGCAACGAACCACATAATAGATAAAGGCAGTCAGAATGGTTTGACTCATTGCTGTGTTACTGATGATGTTTGAACAGGAGGAGGAATGGACCGTCTCCAAACCTGCCTGTTAAAGAGTGTATTAACAAATGCACCTTGTGACTGTTACCAATAAAAGCCTACATTAATTCAAACTGTTCCAACAGGTGAACAGTAAACAGCCACAGAAAGCCTTAAGAACTACAGATTTCTTCTCTCCCCCCAGCTGGAACCAGTAGCCAACAACTGATGGAAGTTTCTATATTTAAAAAAAAAACAAAACAAAAAGACTATGACTAATTGTGACTACTTCATGCAGTGATTGGCTAGCTGTGTAAAGTGTGCGTAGGAGTATTTCCACAAGGAACTTCCTTAAATTTACTATAGACTTTGCAACACTAATTTGGATAACATCTATAACTTGGAAAAGTAAAATATACTGAACACTACTGTTGAGGCTCAAATGATGACGCCATAAACTAAAAGGTGAATTAACATTAGCTATGCCAGTGTTTCCCAACCTTTTGGAGCCACGGCACATATTTCACATTAGAAAAAAAATCACACGGCACACCACCAAACAAAAATGTCACAAAAAGCATATTGATAATTTTTCCCCAAACACCAGGTATTGGCTTGGTTTGTCCCCAGTAGAGCTGGGCGATATAAGATTTTTTAATATCACGATATGTTTTTTTCATTTCAGGCGATAACGATATATATCACGATATAAGCCAAATAACTATATTTGTAAGATTTAAATGTGCCGTTGCTCACAAGTAAAATGTGAAATAATTAGCAGCTTGTTTTAATTAAAATATTTATTTCCCATAATAAGTTCAACAGGGTAGATGTACTTAAGGAACATGAGACTTCAGTTTCAGATAAATAAAGGCAAATATTGCAAACTACACAAAAGGCAGCCGCTAAAGCGTTTAAGTTTCAAAATAGAACAAACAAAACAGACCACTAAATTGTCAATTCCACTTAGAAACAAAATATTAATTTTAAAAATAAATCTTAGGTCGTTTTACAGAAGAACAGACAAAATTGACTAACTTTTGTCAATATCAAATAAACTGAGAACTAAAAGGAAATTCTCAATCTCTCCTTGTTGTATAGCTTAGCTTTTCAAACAGTTTTAACAGTTACTTTAGTCTGACAAAAGCCGAACGATTTAATTAGCGCTTTCAGTCAGAGATTGAGCATGCACCGCTTTATTGTATTTCCAGACTTGCTTTCGGCACAATTTACAGTGCGCGCTACTCTGTTTTTTTGTCAGACTTGAAATAGCCGAAATACCTTCACACCACGGAACTTCTATGGCCCCTTCCGTTCGACAAGCTCTCCGGCATTGGAACCATCATCTGTTTTCTTCGTAACCTTCGCTCACGCCTCGGTTGATTTTTCTCTAGTCGGCAAACTCATTTCCTTCATTACCGGGCAGCCCGGCTGCAAAAACAAATACACATGTGCGCCTTGGCACTTGTGCTGTACGTAACAAGTCACGTGACGTGACGCGACACTGCGGCTGTGATTGGTTCGGCTCTGCGCTACTTAATTTGGATTGGCTGTTCTTTTTTTTTTTTTTTAGAGGACAAGAGAGATGAGGTCTATCGCAATAGTTTAATTTTTCTATCGAGAAAAAGTTATTTCGCAATACATATCGTTATCGTTTTATCACCCAGCTCTAGTCCCCAGTATACCTTTTTTGCTTTCTTCTGACCACTACTCATGCTAGGGCCTTCATTTGGGTTGGAATTTTCTCCAGTACCCAGGTCAGACTGACTACTTTTTCTTTTCAAATATTTATCTAGTGATTTCATTCTCCACTTTTTCCAGAAAAGATATTTTAAAAGATTCAATATATTTTTCCTTGAAAACTTGTTAATAATAAAGCCAACCTCAAAACTCTTTAGACTAACAGGGAGACAGTGATGTGTAACAGTAAATGCACTGGATTTGACATAAAAAGCTTTAAAGCCCACAACAGCAGGTGATTTGCTAAACTAACAATGACTAAATTAATAAACTGTTGCAGTCACTGCTCACACAACACGTGCAGGAATGCAAAAGAACCACCAACAGCAGCTTCAGCAGTGAATGAAAACTGAGTAACACCCATCACCAGGTTATCTGCACAGAGCTTCATATCAACCCAAAATATTGACACTTTTCCAAGAGCAAGTCTGGACTCCTGCAAGTTAACTAGTAGAACGTGGACTCAGCAGGAGCCCAAAGCTCAGGTTGTGAGGATTCTCCCTGAAAGGGAGAGGCAGCCACAGTTTCAAAACACTGCTGGAGGCTCAGGTCAGAAGGGCAGCGGGAGAAACCATATCAAGCTCCGTACCATGCTGATGGGTACTCAGCACATGCACTGACATGAGTGGGCAGAGGGTCAGAGGCCCCTGCAGTAAAATAGGAAGTATAAGAGTGCATTCTCTCCACCTATCAAGCCCGTGCTCGTGTTTGTGTATGAGGTCAGACTTCTGTGAATGGTTGATGAGATGGGAGCAGCCAACATGAAAGAAATGGAGCTCTGTTCACTTGCCTCTCCATCTGTTCATAAACTGCAAACAATCCTTTAAATCAGTCTCATCATCGACAAACTCCACTGGCCCCATTTTAAGTAAAACCTAATTTCACAGTCCATGAAGACAAGACACGAGTGTGTGTGGGTGTGTGTGCTGGGGGTTTCTTATTCTCTTTTTAAACTGTTGCATTGTTCTGAGTCTTGGTGGAGATGTGATCTACCAGGGGAGTGGGAGAGGAGGGGACGGAGGGAGAAGATGAGAAGGAACAGGAAACAGGAAGATGGGACATTAGTTCAAATGAATGTAGAGAGGAGCAGGAGGAGTGCGGAGGAAAGATCCGAGCCAGGCAAGAGGCTACCATTTTCAAATTTTAAATATGCTCTGAATGAACAATTGATAATTCATTCATTATTGATTAATGTGGCAATTATTTTTTCATTTATTTTTGTGATGAAAATAACAAAAAGAGGCCATCAGGATTTCCCACAGCTCAGCATTATAATGAATATAAATTAGTGACCAAAAATGCTGGTAATTAGTTTTCTATTAGCCAAGTCATTCATCAGCACGTTTAAGCCTTAAGAGAGTTAGCATCGTGCAACTTCTCTCATGTGCAGCAGTATTCCAGCCCCTGGAAAAACAGACTTTGAGGCGTTACACTGGCAGGCAGGGATTTATGGTCCCACATGTGCCTGTCCACATACACGATTCCAGTCAGCAGAAGTGAGAGGGGGGTTTTCACCCACCCCAAATGCACTCCAGTGGAGTCCTCCAAGATCCTGAATGATGCATGAAAAGCACAGACAGTGGGTGCAGTGGACACTTCACTTCAGCTTTTTGCATGTTAGAACTGTGCTCTCCTCCGCGGCTGGCTAACAGACCAAAAACGGCACAAGCAAGGAATGGCCCACACACCAGTTGTAGTACATACTTTGTACACTGCCTCCATCTGACAACAGACCTCACTGCAGGCAGACGGGTAGTTCCTGGAGTGGAGAGGACAGCGAACGCCACTTCTGCTCAGAATAAATACTTCACTTTTTTGTTTATAAAGACCAAAACAAACAAACAAACAAACCAACCATAATTTAAAGTGAAGTTTAAGTTGGGCTAATAAAGGTGGATTTGAGCAGAAACACACATTGTGCTTGGCTCTTTATTTCAACAGTTGTACATGGGAGGAACTAATTTTATACAATCACTGTAGTGAACCACTGGATATCCATATTGCACAGGAAGAACAGCCACCATCCTGATAAAACTGATAATTGTCCTTTATTATCTCCTTTAATGTGTTTTGTCATGACTGGCAGCAGCGCACTGGGTCCTGTGGGTTGCACCATCTGATTGGGTGTTTGGTCCGAAACAATGTTCAGGTGGGTGGTTACACCCTCAGAGTTTCTGAGTACTGGAAGGCAATCAGTGCTACCAGCTTCACCCATCACCAGCGTCAATAAACCAGTGTGTGCTGAAAGAAACACTGGAAAGCTGAAAACACACAGAGCTCTTTCTCTAACAGTCTGACCTGCAAGACACAGATGAGTGTGGATAGTACAGTATGCACTTTTGATTTTCACCTTTTCTTCTGAATGCACCTGTAATGTGGACTACAATAACTAAAAGCCCCCGCCCCCCCCAAAAAACCCCACTAGCAAGTAAGACAACTGGAGAAGAAGAAAAAAAAAAAAAAAAGGATCATTGATCACTTATTGTGTTTGGTTGGTTGAGCAGGCATGGAGTGTGGAAGTCAGAGGCTAAGAGGAAAAACAAATATGGTGGTTTGAACGCCAAGAGAGGAGAGGGACCTTGCACAAAAGCATAATCAGATCATGTCTCATCAGGTTCCTGAAAATCCTATATTATGGTAAGCGGGGGACAAGCAAGAAGACACAATGAGGATATGAGAATAACTCCACCTGAGCATTATTGGCCAATTAAAAAACAAAAAACACCACAAAAGGTCAGCACAGGTACGAATCGGAGATTACCAAAATCACCCACAAGTTTTCCCTTAATTTAAATAAATCAAGTAAATCAAATGAAACAAATTCCAAACTAAAGCAACCAGATGCTGAGCTTGTAGCGAGGATGCTGCAGACAAGAAAAGAAATCAGAGTGAAAATTACCGTAGGAAATGGTGACCCTCATTCATTGTCTAAATCACCTTCAACAGGCGTGGGGAGGCGGCAGCTGGGGCTCTTTATCATATGGCCAGAAATGAAGCCAGAATTTTACCCCTGGGCCAGCTCTAATAAAAACTTGCTTTAGTTATCAGCCAGGAAAGTACGATCATCGGTTATCTGGTAGCTCGAGCCAAATACTACAGGTTCAAGCTGAGGAGGTGCTTTAGGGCTACAGCCACACTAATGAGTTTTCATAATAATAACAACAATAGCTTATTTTCAAGGCTAACAGCAGAAATCAAGAGCCCACAGCCCACCAAATTTTTCCACCACTGGAAGTACATTAACTTATGACCGCCTGAGGCTGGGTTTATGAATCCTCCTGGTGTCAAAACAGGGATCTTTCACATGTAAGGCAAATACATTGACCCCTAAACCAGAGAAACATTGTGTATGCTGATGAAATTGCATTTATTTCAAAACTGCATATATCATGAGAATTGGCACCGTTATAGAGGCCTTGAAACAGACTTGAGACAAGAAGTTTTTGTTTTATTGTGAATCCCATACCATGGCCTCTTATTATTCTATTATGCTGCTTTTTTCTTCTCCTTTCTTCTTTTTGTTTGCGATGTTTATTTACTTATTTGTAAACAAAAAAAAATACATGTACAATGTCAAAAATTTAATATAAATATTTGGGGGTACCTGAGAATACACCGCAAACAGATCCAAACAAAAATAAAAAGAAACCCAAATTCAAGTGTTAGGGCTACAAGCTGTGCTAAGGATGGAGCATAGACACATGACTCTGTGTTATCACTCTTTACACGAACCCATTCTTGGTATATGACTACCACTGGTTTATTCATCTTTGGTAACTAACTACAGGTGTTTTACCTCATCATCACTGGTCTTTCCTTTCTAACAGCATTTTCTAAACTATGCCACCAAACCTGTGCTTCCTGCACATGTAAATGACTAAGTGAGAAGTGTTTTCAGCCATTCTTATGTTCAGATACTATCTATAATAATGAAAATATATTTGAATGCCATCTGGGAAAACCCCTCAACACTAGCAGAGAGGCAGAGCTTGTTACTGCAGGTTTAACTTTAGCTGCAACCGTTTTAATTTAAATGACTTCTGTTATTGCCACTGTGTTCATATTCTCCATTTTGTGACTGAAATCAAGCACACCTCAAAAAAAAAAAAATCTGACTCAGAAAAGCCATTTGAGTCAGTAGCCTATTTCATGGTCTAATTCTCTGCACTTGGAGTCCATTTCAGAAAGTGATGAGAAAAAAAGAAAGCTTTTTAAAAAGGACTGCGGTCACTGTTCCCTTCATCTCATCATGTAGTCTGATTCCTTACATCAATCTCTACTGATCGTCTGCGTCACAGCTGTCACTTCCTGGAGAAAATCACAGAATCTAGTTTAATGCGGATCTTCCACCTTAATCAAGAGACCTCGGTTTGCATCTGTCCAATAAACCAGAGGAGCTACACTATGAACACGCTCAGGATATCGTTTACACTTAACCAACTGTTAGCATTACGATACGCCGTCACACAAAGGTGGTTATTAGTTAGGTAGGTAAACCCAGGGTTTCCAACTTTACCCACAAGTGCGTTTACATGAAGTTTGCGTTACACTACATAACCGTCCCAAAACAAATGAGAGCATGCAGAAATATCTGGAGATTATCTAGTAGCCCTAGCTAGATTATTTACCCACATATCATCCACAAAAAAATTATTTATATATTTATAATTTTTGGAGATTCTGAAAATTAAAAATCTAAAAGCAAGAAAACAAATGTTATTTCAAACCAGGAAATTGGCTTACTTTTCACTTTTACGCTGTGTAAGGATTCAGAAAGGCTGTTTTAGGAACACTTGGATATCACTACACTAGGGCTTAAACAAGGGCATTTCCTGTAGCCAACCGGGAGAAAGCCAGAAATAAAACTGCTCATAATGATCTTGATCTTTTGATGCTCATCAGGGAAAGAAAGACTTTAGATGCCCCCTTAAAAATAGGGATGGGTATCGTTTAGGTTTTATCCGATACCGGTGCCAAACCGGTACTTTTGAAACGGTGCCGGTGCTTAAACGGTGCTCAAACCGGTGCTTAAAGAATGGAGAACACAAAAGTGGTCCAAAAACCTCTCATGTTCAGCTGTTTTTTTTTGTAAAAAGATAACAATGTTAGCCTTTTCTGCAGCTATAGGGCATATATGGTATCACTCTTGGCTGGAAGCAGTGCTTAAACAATGGAAAAAACACAAACTTTGTCCAAAAACCTCTCATGTTTAACTGTTTCCCACTTTTTCTTTGGTCATTTTAGCCTTTTTGGCCAGGGTGAAGGGAGTATCTGCCATCAAACAAGAAGACAGCCGCATGTAACTACTACGGTGTTTGCTAGGTCACTTTACATGCATTAATGTAATAATGTGGTTAGCGTACTCAACGTTAATTACAGACGAACAACATGAAGCTACTCACGCAGAGAACGGCTGCTGCTGCCATCATCATCCGTCATCATTTCTGCTACACTGACAGGGCTAGGGACCAGGACTCTACTCTTCGGGTTTTTGGGGGATGTTGCTAACTCCGGGTCCAATAACAGGCACCACACCCGCAGTAGATGTGCACGGTGTGAGGTCTCGTAGCACGCTATCAAACACGGCGCATTTCTCGGCTTTAAAAAACAAAAAAAAAAAAACGCTATGTGTCGCCAGGTGTTTCATCAGATTTGAGGTGTTACCTCCTTTGACAGTATCACAGTATCAGCTTAAAGCACTTGTTGCAGGCTGCTGAGTTTGCATCTTTTGCTGCGAAGTACAGCCAGACTTTTGATCGCTTTGCCTTGGGCATTTTTAATCTGTAGCTCTGCTCTAAAAGAACGTACGTACCTGGCCCCGCCTACTATCCTCGGAAACGTAAAATGATTGGCTAGAATTGGCTCAGGAAAAAAAGGCACCGAAATAAAGTACCGAAATGTGCGCTGCTTTTCGGTCTGGTTACTACCGTTTATGTCAGAACCGGTCCCATCATGGCACCGGACACCGGTACCCATCCCTACTTAAAAACTAAATGATCTTATTGTTTGCACACCCTGCTTCACGGAATGTTATCGTTACGATTTTCCAGAGAAATGACGGATGACTTGATCAGTAGGCAGTGACTGAATATAACATGAAGTTCCCTCACTCAGCCACTAATCTTGCTTCCTAGTCCGAGCTCAGGGTCCCGGATGAGTTTGATCACAAAACAGCTTCCTTTAACTTGGACTGAAATTGTCAGGTTTTGCCCTTTAAAAAAATAATCATAACCTAGCAGTCACAGCTCTGACATGCATAAGAAAATTAAATAAATAAAATAATCCCCAGTTCATTCATTTAGCATTTCACAGCCACTGGTTCAACCTGGTCTAAACATTCTTAGAACAGAACAAAAATTAAACAAATGCTCAACACATCTTCAACATAGGCCTCCTCTACAATACAACCTACAGCTCATGGCACAGTTACTTACAGGGTTGAAAATGGGTCATTCTTTCAGTCTCGTTAATTATTCTTTTTAATTGGTCATTTCTATTTTTTCCCTTTATCTTCATCATTTTGAATCATGTGTAAAATTGGGCTATCGTTAATGTATGATTTGGGCTGGAGGAAGATTCATCGCCAGTTCACTTTAATTAGGATGTGTGCATCTTGAACTCGTATGACACGAAAGAAAACAGCCGAGATAACTAAGGCATCGTCGGTAACACCGATGAAAACAAAGGAGGACTTCCTGTACACAGAAGAGTGGATTAGTAAAACGGTTTCGCTCTCTCAGTACTACCATTATCACTTAAATACAAACAGTCTAAAAGCTAAAATAAATAAATAAAAGCTTAATCCAGCGCTTTATAAATGTTGCAGCGTTTTCACCAGTGGATTACAGCCTGGCAGCCTGCCCAGTTTAATTTAACACCTCCCCGTGTCTAACCATCAGGAGACTGATTCTGTTTTTCAAAATTACATTTTAAGCTACAGCCATTTAGTTAGCTAACGTACCTTATTGACCAAGCTTTTTTTTATTTATCAAAAAGAAAGGACCACTTATGTTCACTGATTACAGTGAGTGTCGATCTCTCAACGCCAGGCAGAAAAATTAAGCTAAAGGTTATTCAGGGTTCTCTGCCCCTGTTTTGTCAAATAAACACAGTGGTTTCAACAAAACTGGTCTGTGAGCATATTTCATAAATCCAGTGGGAGTTTTTCATGTGAGGAAAAAGAACATTTCTATAGAACAGTTTGAGAAGGAGGCCCAATGTGTAAAGGTTTTGGACCCAGATTGCTTTGGGTGCACAGTGAAGCTGAACTAGTCTTCATTTCCAGAAAGAAAAGTATCCTAAATCCTATGAAAGAGAGGACGGCACAATGTGTGATCTGCTAAGCAGACTAACAAAGCTGTGGCTTCCTTTCCATGTCTTTATTCTCCTCAATGTGCAGTTGCTCATCTTCAAGGACTTCAGCATGTGCGGCTGACTATAACTTTAAAGAGCTGAGGAGAAAATATTTTTCATAGGAATCCGTAAGACTGGGATTAACAGCCGAGTAATACTTCTTCAAAAACAGGTGATATGACACAAAATGACACCAAGTTTAAGTTAACAGGCCCTTGAAGAAAGTAAGTTGGCGAGGGCAACACATTAGCCTCCCAGAAGAGCATTCTTTGCTGATTGATTTCACTTTGAGACCCAACAACACCCTAAAATGACCTCTCTCCTGGACAGGGAGTCTATCAAATATGTATAAAGGAAATGTGCATTTCTGGAGTTTTGGAGCAGGCTGTAGAGCCTGCTGCAGTAGCAGCGAGGAGGTGGGTGTTCAAACTGACCTGTGCAACTTGTACTGTGTTTGAAACATGAATTCAGTACATATGAACACAAATGCAAATCCACTATGGCAAAATTTCTATAATTATGATGAAAGCCGAGTTCACAGGTTAGTTGGAGCTCTTGTTTTCAGCGGTGCTGGTTGGTCAGCGTGAAGCACAAAAAGCCCAACGCCATCGTTCAGCCCATTGCAGTCCTGATGATTATTTAATGAGGAGTTGCTTTGCCTTTCCAACCAGCTGCTCAGCACTTCAGGAACAGATCGGAGGAGATGAAACAGAGCAGCGCACTCTCTTTCACTGCACGCAGGGAGCAGTTATTCACACCGTCATAAGACGATCAGCCACACCCTACAAATCAGCCAGTGCACATCTACCAGCTCACCTCAGTTTGTCTTTTCTCAGAGTCTATAAACCAGTGATTCCAGGACTCACTGCTAGCACAGGTTGGGACTTTCACACATGCACTGCAGCTCAGAAGTTTTCAGGAAATCGCCGGTCAGAGGTGCATATGGGGATGCAAATACCTGTACTTGTCAGCTCCCTGCTAAAAATTCAGATGTGCAAATAATACAGCTAATATTCTTTACGTTTACTACTGGAAAGTAAAGCAGGTAGCTCCCTCATGTGCAAAAGGATCTGATGTGGCCATTTCGTGCTTGTGAGCCGTGTACGGAAAATATCCCCTCCAGACTGTCCAAAGTTCTTATGTGGAAATAGCTTTAGCAAAGGTAATGGTCATCCCCTCAGGAGCCTGTGAAATTATTCATGAAATTATCCACTTCTGAAATGCAAGTCAGGGACTATGAAGAGACTGAGGGCATAAAGCCGAAAGTAGTACTACTGCTCATTTACAATACTATATCAGTGTAATGGTGCTTAGGGCATATGGAGTTATTCTGAGCCAGGGTTTGAACATATTCACGGGCTAGAGTCCAGCTACAACATCATGAGTTGCTTTTTAAAGCATTTCAAGCTCCTTTTTATTGCTATTAGCGCTGACTAAAGTAGCTTTATGTGATTCACAGTTCAAAATAATCTTTAAGCATTTCATACTGAACCTATGAATGAACTCAAAAGTTTCACAGAGTCTGAAACAAGACTACAAGCAAACAGCAGCTAAGAAACTATCAGGGATAAATACCATTATCCCTTGCTTGTCATATCCAGTTTTAAAACATTTATGATATCATAAAATTATGTTAATGAATACATTTTAACCTATTTTATGTTTGTCTAATTTGTCGTTCATGTATCTTGATCGATAAGGAAAAATTTATGCAATCTTTCACTCCAATAAGCCAACACTGCTTCCAGTCCAGAGGACACATTAATTACTCATTGGCTAAGCTACATACACTGATCGTCAGGGACATCAAACTCATGGAGTTTTTGGAGGGACCGATTCTGGCCCCTCTGGGCCTTATGGTTTGACACTCCTGGCATAGATGGGTACAATCACACCAGTAGTTTCCTTATCAATACCTTAAAGAAACAAGCATCTAATAATTCCAGTCTAAGCATTACGCTACCGCCAGCATAAAACTTAATCAGTCATATTCAGTGGTCCATTTGTCCTCTAGAGCACAGAGACGTCTGTGAGTATTGTCCACAGTGCCAAGTTCTGCAAAGTTCACCAGCTTTATTCACTTCATTAAAGAGTCAAAACAGAGTTCTGCTGCTGACTAAAGTCTCCAGCTGGTATAGTACATGCGACCACGGCTGGCAGGAGACAAACTGACCAGCCACTGTGAAAATTGACCTCCATTTAGCTGGTGGCTCGGTGCCATTACTCACGTAGCATGTCAGGGAAAGTTATTAAGTGTTTAGTACCCAGTGTGGATGCACAAGCTGCATGGGGAGAGGATGGCGGGGGAAGAGCTGACATTTCACGAAATTCAATTTAGGATTCCCTGGTGTAAATATGTATTGGTTTTACATACAAAGATTCAAGTCTACTGCAAGGAAATCTGGTTGTAAAGCCACTTTCTGAGCAGTCATTCCCCAACTTATACACAGCCACATTTCCCTACAAATGTCAGGCATTACCTTTACAAATCCAAGTTGGATACCAAAATCATGCTGGCTATTTTGCGACGCATAAAACGTGATGCATGTCAAGATCGTTCCTGTCAAATCTGCTCCTCTGGCAGCAAACAGGCTTTAAAGTGTTTGAAGTGTCTGCTGTGGTCTTTCATATTCTGCACTGTGTGATGAATTCATTTCCTTTCATATCAGTGCAGCCTTGGCCTGAGGCCTGCACTTTTGTGACTGCTGCGCGTCAGCCTCTCTGCAATACCGCCATAAAAATCATGAAGCGCATTAGGAACACGGAGAAGACGGTACAGCAGGTCGTCGTGTGTGCTAATGCATCCTATAAAATCAGCGGTTGCGGCTGTGCTTGTATTTGACTGCATTCGCCCAAAGGATCCAAACCAGCATGAACCTGTATGAGAAAACATATTTGAACTGATGCACAGGACGGTTGGCTAGTCTTGGTCTGTTGTGTACTATATTACTGATGCAGGGAACCCACACTGAGACCAGAAGTCTCTCAAACCAGACTCGACACTTTCATTGGTCGCTGTGTGTATCATATCATTTTCTTCCCCATCTACATTCTGCATTTCACCAATCCTCTACAGGGGTTGGCCTTCCTGTTGTTGCAGTGTATTGTTTGGTCTCATTAGATATTCTAGTCAATCCCAGGGCTGCTTCATTATGGGGAAAAACTAATCCCATGATTATGTTGCTCAATAAATAGTTTATTACCTTACATACTGAATGCACTTTATTTTTAAAAATAATTATTCACTAGAGTAGTATTTATAAGGGATTTCAGCAAGTGAGTGAGTAGTAAGTGTTTTTGACTGTAAGCCTGTCGACCTGCAGCGGTCTCTAAGGTCAGTAGGGTATTGAGGCCACTGAAACATACTGGCTTGACGTGAATGGTGAGTTTAAAGATAAAAAAAGTTCGGCACATCAGTGAAAGTCTGGTGGAAAAATCATGTGACTAATCTTTCTTTTTCTTTTTTCTTCTTTTTTTTTTATAAATAATATGCCTTTTGTTTAAGTTTGCTGAGCCCAAAGAAATCCCAGAGCATAAGCACACTGCTCACCCACTCATTCCCTTGGCCTAAATTCTGACTCTCCTACACTCTGCCTTCATTCAGACTGAGGTCAAATTCCTAATAATAAATGGCACAGAGCTGTAGCAGTGGAAGCGGCTGCTGTGTGAATACTCATTTTAATAGCAGCCGGTGATAATAATACAAGGTTGCTATGTGACAGGCTTGCCATCACAGTAATCAAAGTGCAAGCAAAGCATAACGATTCCCATTATGGATCACAATAGAACATTCAGCCCAGTGTGGCCCCACAGGTCTGACCGAGGAGAAGTGATGCAAAAACATTTAAAGTAACTGAAGCGATTGCAGTTTGTCATTGTGAGGCCTGGAACGTTGTTTCCTAAATTAGAGGTCACAGGCCTATCTATGGTGGGTGGCTGCCCACATGATGAAGGAGGCAATATGTTTCCCTGAGTCTGGTTTCTGGGGCAAGGCTGTCCTATTTGTCATTTGGCTCTCAGGCTCAAAAAGAAATTCGCAGCCAGCTCCTGACAAAGCTTCTCCCTCAACATGGGCTCGCTTTTTACAAGAGTTAAAAAGCTGCTAAATTGCTGGAGGAAAGATAGGAGCTCAGAATTTATTTTTTCTTCTAGACTACAGTCAAGTAGTGTCGCCAAAGACTGAGCTAAAGTCATTCAAATATGAATTTCCGCATTTCTTTATATGTGCTATCAGTGCAATCATGCTGTGAAGTCAGCATGCGTCAGGATGCACCTATGGGGCCATATGGGCACACATGATCCAACATGCTATGGAATTTGTTTACACGATTTCCCCTGATTAGGGCTGGGCAATTAATAGAAAATTAATAAAAACTGACAGATCCTCCAATCAACATAATCTACCTGTGGCTTTAGTAAAAGGCAACACTGAACAAAAAGATGTCAAGCAAGGAGAAACAGCTTCCAACGCCACTTACAGTTTTGGTAAAATGAGGTATCCCAGCTATAAAAGCTGAGCTTATTTACAGCACAACCCGACAGTGAGCTCAGAGGGAAAGAACTAGTCTAGACCTAGTCTAGCTTTGTAAGATACACAGTTCAAAATAATCCTCGTTTTACAATGAGCTTTGCTGCAGCCCCGCAGTTCAACTTCTGAAATGAAAAGAGCCATTTTAGCTGCCGTCTCAGGCCCCACGAGCACACTTTCGTCTGATCGGTTGCCCTTTGGTAGCCTTCTGCAAACAGAAATCCAAATCCACGTATTTGAATATGCTGATAGCATGAACATGCCCAGCAACACAGTCTGCTACAAGAGGGAAACAATTTTGTCATTAGATGGAGTTAGCATTTCATAAAGCCTGAACGTTTGGCTATCAGGTTATTACTTGTACAAATACTGATCTCATTATTGGAAACTTCTGTGTGGCATGTGCGTATGTGCGTGTGTGTGTGTGTGTGTGTGTGTGTGTGTGTGTGTGTGTGTGTGTGTGTGTGTGTGTGAGAGTGAGAGAGGAGAGGGGGGGGGGGGGGAAGCCCATAGGAGGTTCCCTTTAAAAAGATTGTGTGATATTAAGGTTTGTACAGAGCTGATCTCTGTGGGTTTAAAGGTCTGTTTATGATTGCTGGATTTCTGAACTCTGAACATCACAGCTGTGGGTGTTTTCTATCAGGACATCACTATCATGCTTCTACATCAAAGAAAACATAAGACAGGCTGTATTCAAATATCGTTGCTATGGTTACCAACAGTCCTATTGCACTTTCTGAGAACAGTGGTCAAAGTGTTGATTTGGTTATTCAAGTTTAACAGCCACCTGTCTGGCAGCCACAGACAAGCAGTCAATAACTGACTTGGACTGAAAAATCTTGCAGAGAATCTGCCACACTATACTTTCCAACTAAAACCCCTAATGGAAAAACTATGTCCCTAACACTGCTTTAAGATTACATGAGGTGAATTTGCTGCACCCATCCCGGCATATTGCAGGTCACTCTCCCATAGTCACACAGCAACATCCAATCAGCAATACAGACTGGATGCTGCACAACCTTTATATGGAAACCCTTTAATCTGTTCCCAAGAAAATATGAGCAAAATGAGAAAACCACTGCTATCTTCATCACCAAGATCCCCTATTATCACTGTGCTATTCACATCACTGCCAGGCTTACATGTAAGAACCCGTCGCTCTGCTGGGAGTCAAAGAGAAACGCCGTGACGAGAGATGGAGAGAAAGTGCGAGAGTGAAGCAGACAGCACAGGGACAGGGCTGGCTGCATTAAACAGACATGCCCAGCTAGAATATCTTTGACCTGGTGAAGGCATAGCACCACAATGAAGAAGCAAGGCTAGCTCGAGCTATTAAAGAGAGAGAGAGAAGACAGGAATGGAAGCAGGAAAAATTCTTCAGGTTTACTGTTGTCTTTTGTAGTGAATTGTAAAGCTATTTAACATGTTGCACAAGCTCCTTTGTCTTTCTTGTCAGCTATAAAACCGGGACAAAGAATTTGTAATCCTGATAAATATTTATCAGTGACAGCCACAGAGACTGTTTGTTGTCACATTAAAAGATTAATCAGCTGTGAAAAGAAGGCAACACCGTTCTGATCATTTCTAGCTTTGTTGTTACATTTAATTTGGGTAACAACATTTCTCTGATGCAAAGTTAGCACTGTAGACACTCCCTTTAATATGCCGCTCATGTGGATCTAAGATGAGGAACGATGGGGCGGAATATCAAAGAAGCACAGCAGAGGAACTCATGTGCAGTTCTCCTCTGCAGGCCTGACCGCAGCTTTTTCACCTTTCCCTGCACTGCAAGCCATTGCACCTTTCAAACTATAAGCTTTTAGGTCATGCTGTGAAAATTAGTTGTTATGAGAAAAATATGTGTGCAATGCTTTAACAATTAAATACAGAACTACAGCAAATAGGTACCATAATAGGTTTATTATTATGGAACATTACCCAACACTGAGCCATCATTAAATCAGCTGCAACACGAGTACCTAGCATCCCTAGCAGAAGTCACTGCTGCTAACTTGATCCAATCATTACATTTATGCACATTTGAATAGCTGGAATCCTGCTAGCTTTCCACATGATAACAATTATATTTGTCAACTGTAATCATCAACTGTAACTGCTGTTATTTACTGCATTGATTTATCACATTAATTATATAGTTATTGGACTTTTAAAAGGTGTTTTTTTGTAGAAAATTTCCCTGAACTTTAAATAGAATTTAAATGAAAAACAAAAGAAAAACAGGTAGACATGGAGTGGGACAGAGGATTGTCCAATAGGCAGTTGGCCCCAGAATAATAGTGTTTGACTGTCAAGCCCATCTTACAAGGGCAATCACAAGGGGCATTTCAGGTGCAACAAAAAGAGCCATGCAGAATTCACACATATTTCATCATTGGACAATGAGGATGAGTGTCCACATGGAGGTTCATGTCCCTTCCTGTTTTTCGTGACTCGTCCACGCAGAATTTACATTACAGTGGACCAATCATGCATGCGCCCTGGTAACAGTCTTCAAAAAGACTTTCAAGTAGTATAAGAGGAATGACTACTCGGCCGTCGGGTCTCCAGTTGTCTTTGTTCACAACAAAGTATAATCCAGGCTTCAGAGCCTAAGGTATGAAACATCATTGCCTGCAGGCACACACATGGACCCACCATGGACTCCACAGACATACTGTCACTCCTACTGTATTCCAAGGGCCAGATATCCTGAATGTGGCAAAATATAATAGCACACTCTCCAAACACACTCATAAGTGTGATTAGTGCGATTAGTTTCCAGGTGATTTCAAAAGTTATGTTTTCTAAATACAGGAGCAGTCAGTGAAATTCAGACATGCTGTTGTACCGTGCATTAAATATCGGCACAATTAGCAGTAAACTGCATGTAGCAAATGTTAGTGCATCAGTTTGCCCACTTTATTTAAATATTCTCCTCCCTATAGTTTGCGCTTTGAGAAAGTAAATCGCAAACACACACATGCAACAGCATTAGAGACAAAAATCTCACAGTTCCCACCTCTGAAACGCAATCTTGTCACTGTGCTCTCTTTGTAAATACAGACGGTGCTTTCTTTTGGCCAAAGCCCAGTTTGCACTGGTGGAGCATGTTAGTAAGTCCACTGTGCTGAGTCCAGCTCAAGGATGCATGTGTAGTTGGTGTGTTGTAGCCAGTGTTGGGACTAACGCGTTATTAAGTAACGCGTTACAGTAACTACGTTATTATTGTGGTAACGAGCACGGTAACTAGTTATTATGCCAAAATCAGGAACGCGTTAGTCGTTACTGGGATTTAGATAGGCTCGTTATTCATTACTTCGTGTGGTGGCTATGGCGGAGCTTCCACAGATTCAGTAACATTAGCAAGTGGTGGCGGCCAGCAGGTGGATGAGGGAAGGGGAGGCAGGAGGAGGAGAGACCCGAGGCCGCCGGTCCGAGTGTCAGGTGAACTGAACTTCAGGTAAGAAGTTATGACTGCAGTCTATCTGGGTCAGATATAAACCAAGTTTAGGTGTAGTTTATTTTCGTTATGCTGACTTTTTTGAACTGGGTACTAGCTAGCATGACAGAGTTTCTATACAGCTGGGTGGGTGCTATGATGTTACTGATGTTCAACTTTATTTTATTCATAAGGTTAATTATTAGAGTTGCCAACCATCCCGTAAAAAACGACATCGTCTCGTATTCAGAGAAAATATTACGCATTTCGTGTTGAGGTGAAAAGGAACGCGATTTGTCCCGTACTAAAGATAGAATGAAAAAGACACAAAGCTGGAGCTGCACAGCTGCCTCTTCTCTCATTCTCTCCCCCTCCCTCTCCTGTTTCTACTCATGAAACTGATCAATGATCAGCTGATCGGCTTTTCTCTCTTGCTTGTTTATCTCCCACTTTGCGCCAGATAGAAGAAAACAGCGGAGGTCGCGTTAAACAACAGCAGCACGTTTAAGCTTGATAAGCTGTTGTTAGAATTTATTTAATATTACTTTCTAGTATCAGCTGATGTTTGCTGGAGCCACAGCTGTGAAAGCTGCTGGTCATGATATCGGTTTGGATATGTGGCGAGAGGGAAACATGCAGATGAAACCTGGAGATGTCCTTACTGAATCATCAGAGCTGGACAGGTGATGGAGAAACAGGTTTACCTTTTAGGTGACATGAATGAGTTGAAGGGAAGTTATCAACTGTTTCTGACAAATAACACCAGGATCCTTTTTTTTTTAATGTAGCCGATAGCTGGTAACTGTGCAGGGGCGGCTCTAGCAAAGTTTTGCCAGGGGGGCCAGGTAGGGCGTTAACAGGGAAAGGGGGGCGCAAAGAAATACTTTTCTTTCTTATTCTCATTTAAAATATCTAGCTTTTAAAAAAATAATTATCTGAATCTTACAACAAACGATTGATAGATTGATACATATATACCATCAAAACAGTGTACATCACTGTCACAGTAGCGTTTGTTTTCATTCAAAGGCTTTATGATTTTTCCTATAATGGCGGGACGGTCTCTAGTCAAAATGCCCGGGCCGATTTTTTTGTCCCAGTCCAGCCCTGTATGCAGCTCATCTGCAGTCTGGTGTTACCTACATCTTCCTATTCAGAAGGCAGAATTTTCAATTTCTGAGTACAATCGAAAGCACCACGACTGCAGTTTTCGTGTTGGATGTAAAAAGCGCACATGACGCTGTGATGTAGGCTAGAATCATGGCGGGGGTCAACGACGGTCCAGGCGTGGGATTTCTCTCGTGGAAATATGCACATTATCTTTTCCTTTCTATTGGTAGGTGGCACAGTGCACTTGTGGCAAGTAAGCAAGCTAGAAGACTGGTACTCTTGCTGGGTATCCGTTACAGAAGCAACACATTAACAAGAGAATTCTGAGTAAAACCAAAGTTACTTTCCCTAGTAACTAGTTACTTTGAAAGTAACGAGTAACTTGAAGTAACTGAGTTACTTTTGATAGAAGTAACTAGTAATGTAACTAAGTTACTAATTTAAAGTAACTTACCCAACCACTGGTTGTAGCAGGCACAGACTGAGGTGCAGAGGAAGATGTTCACTAGCCAATACTGAAATTTACAGTCGGACCCAAGCAGAGACTCCCAGAAACAGAAACTACAGCACCAGCTGAACCAACCAGTGCCTCGGAAGGGTGAAACAGCCTCCAAGACAAAGGCAGCTGCAGGCACAGGTTAATAACACTGGCTCACCTGTGGAAACCTTTTACAAATGTAGCCCTTTCTAAACAGATCTCATTGTCCAAAGGGTTTGTTTCTGTCACCTTTGCTGAAGCTGCACAAAACAGTGAATGAGTCTGAGCTTGTTCGGAGGGCTGAAAGCTTGTTGTAAAGAAAAGCGGTGTATTTCATTTATAACACAGAACAAGTTTTATCCCGATTATCCTGTTTTAATAATCCTTGGAAGGCAAAAATTGGCACTGAATTACAATTCAATTAATCACCCAGCTCTAGCGTTACTTATTACTTTATGCAAGTGTGAAACTAGAGGAAGTTAAGTATCTCTCAGACAGCATGCCATTTAATTCAAAGCGTCACTAAATCAGAAGCTGACAGCAGGTCTAAATAAGTGGGGTTCCACTGCTGAACCTTTGACAAAAGCCACTATGTCATACTGCCTGCACTGCAAAAGGCTTACTCGTACAACACACACACACACACACACACACACACACACACACACACACACACACACACACACACACACACACACACACACACACACACACACACACACACACACACACACACACACACACACACACACACACACACACACACACACACACACACACACTCTTTCTCCCCTGCAGACAGAACTGCAGTCTTACAGTGGAACGTGTTTATCCGAGTCAGTGGATTTTTCTTTTCATGCTCTGAATCTAATGGATAGGACTCTTTGTGTGTAATTTACACAAAATATCAAATACAAAGAAAACCATTTTAGTTTAATCCATTATAATCCAACAGCCTACAGAAAGACAGGGCTCCTGTCTTAGTTTGTTTTGCCTACACACTGTAAAGATAAGAGAAATCCTAAAGTCATCAACAGTATGCATGACTGGAATGAGCTCTTAATGACCATATTGGAAAATAAAAACACATACAGCAGCTGCATTAAAAAGAAGAGCTGGCGATCGAGATTCAGATAAAGTTTACAACCTTAAATTACTGATAGAGAGGTAAAAGTTTAACTAGGAGTTTGCATCATGCTAGTCTCCACAGATGCAATGTGCCAGATAGCAGACCCTCAGCTAGATGTGAAACACAGACACACGTTTCTCTCGTGATGGGGCGTTGGCTCTTTGGCAGGATACAGACAGACTGTGTCGAGCACGTCGGTCTGCCTTCAAGTTATTCATGGGATTAAAATTAATTAGCAACAGCTGATATGAGCTGCCGCCAGCCACGTTCATCATTTTAACGAGGGAAAGTGTCGGACAGCGCCGCTGGGAAAGAAGAAAGCTGCTCGCTTACTAGTGACAAAGCAAATCCTCTTTTTGCTGAGAGTCAAGATGCCAAATTCTATTTTTTCACATTTCATCTGCACTCACACGTAGACTAAAGAGTTTCAGTGTAATGCCAACTGTGCTAAAGGACAGCGAGTTACAACATTTTTAGGCCTGAAGTGCACAAAACAAACAAAAGCTCAGGCAAAGATTTGATTTTATCAGAAACTACCAAACTCAGGACGTGTCAACTGTGATGTACTAATGATGAACGCTCAACTGATCCATGTCATATTCAAACATCGAGTATAGACAGAGCAGGGACTCCTTCAGAGGCACAGAGGAAGAAATCATCAGGAGGAAAGGCCTCCAGCCAGACTGCATCTATTTACTCATCAAATGAAGCATGGCAAATCTCACTACTTATGCACACAAGATCCAACAGCAGTCATTTGGTCCCCAACAGATAGCGAAAGGGCTCAGATGGTTACAGATGACTTTCCTCAATGTAATGGGACAATCTGCAAGCGCAGCACATTCACTCCAAACTGATGCTGCTGGAAATACTTGGAGCTAAATCAGTCAGACGTAGAGTGTGATTCAGTGGCTGCCTGTGTGGAGCCGGCACTGAGCTCGTCAGCTTCTCTTCACTGATTGAACAAGAGGCAGAAGAAAGATGATACACGAGAGGATGTTTGAGCAAACGGGAAAGGATGACTGGCTAAGAGAGAGACAAGGAGACAGCTGCATGTCAGAAAGAGTGATGCTTCTTATATCCTTTAAAAAAAATTAAATAAACCTGGTTTAAAGGTATCCCAAGTGAGACATCTGACTAAACAAAGGAGGAAGCAGCTGCTGAGTTAAGAGCTAATGCCAAAAGGATTCTGACTGGCTGAC
Source organism: Oreochromis aureus (assembly GCF_013358895.1). Classification (NCBI taxonomy): domain Eukaryota; kingdom Metazoa; phylum Chordata; class Actinopteri; order Cichliformes; family Cichlidae; genus Oreochromis; species Oreochromis aureus. The sequence goes on along the minus strand of NC_052952.1, from coordinate 4,655,221 downwards.
ATGGTGGCAATTGGCCTGTGACTCACTGGCTGTACCAGCTCCTAATAATAAATGGGCACACAGACACTAAAGAAAGTTTTATCCAAAGGTTTCCAGATGGAAACTAACCAGAAATGTGTTCAGTTCAGAAAATGTCTGCACATCACTACTGTAAGTTTCCTAAAATTGAAAGTTTGCACCTGAAAGGGGCAACCACTGATAAATATTCCCAAAACTGCAAATTTTCTTAATATGTACTAATAAACTTGTGTCACCACGCATATTGCTGACACAAATGAGTAAAAACACTCTTTTTGTAGGAGCTGTAGTTTACCCACTGCAGGGAAATGGAAATTTAAAAGCAAACATGGGTCTACGGGGTATAAACCTTTACACAACATTAGCGTCACGACACCAGTAAATGCTGCAGGAAAAGGTTTGCAATATTGGAGCTCACCCCAGGTGTCATTTTTTTTCTTGTATGTTGCAGGGCTGATTGGATGTGGGTGGGTGTGTGTGCCTATGGCCTGCGGCAGATCGGGTCTTTACAGAGATCCAAGAAGCAGGAGCCAGCTTTCTACATGAAGACATCGCACTCATCAAAAGCAGCAAGAAACGCAATCATTTCGTTTTTGGCGGTATCGGTGATGTGTGGGAAAGTCCAGCTTCAAAACTGGTTCTGTTAAACAGACCCCTGAAGGTGAAACAATGCTGTGTTCATTTAACTCTTTAGAAAAGCTTCTTCAGTATCTCTGACAAACATTTAAGCAATGAGCAATCACAGCAAAGAAACAATATAAAATGTCAGATTGAATATTTTTCAGTGTCCTCTATTCTGATGGCATGTGGTGCTGTTCTCTGTGTGCACTACCTCTTTAAGGATCCTTAACCTTTACTGTGCTTTGATGTTTTGGTAGATATAAAAGTAATTCAGAACACAGTGTGGAGGAAGCTTAAACGCTGATTCAGTCCGACATGAGCCGCTTCTAGAAAGTTATAAAATGACCATCATGATGACCTGCTGACCTTGACCTTTTGAATATAAACTATTATCACTTCCTCTTTAATACACTCAAGTGAAATCACGTCATGCTTGGTGCAGGAATAGTATGGACAAAATCTTTGGGTTTTTTGGGGGGGGTTAGGTCAAAGTGACCTTTCTAATCGGTTGAGCATCAAGTTCAGGTTTACATTTATGCAGGACAAAATGAAATATCCTGAAGACATAACCAAGATATCACATCCCAAACAAAGTTCTCCCACACTGCCTGTAGACCTGTCACAGAGTTGCATGCACTCAAAGCAAAGACACAACACATGTGAGGGTGGTGGAAGTGGGTGATATCACAGAGGGATGGTAGCATGCTAGAGAGTTTAGCAGCAAACAACTAAAATGTTTAACACTTAAATGAAATCTGGTTTAGAATAAAAATGTACTCATTAAGGCAGAACGCTTGTTTCAGAGCACCCACAGGTAGCAGCAACACACTGAACAGTTTCTCCTTCAACACAAATCCCTCCAAAACACCGCAAAGGGCAAGTGAAAATTAAGCATCTGCCACTCATTTTAATAATTTACAAAGATCTGTGCATCTAGTCAGTTTCCATAATATGATTTCAAAAGACTGCATATACTAGTGTGTTACCAGTGTGGAGGCACACAGCCAGATACAGCAGTTTAAAGGATCGCATTCACAGCAAAAATCTTACTCAAAATAAACAGCACGGCCCTTCACTTTAATTCATAGCAATTATTAAAAACCAAACAGAAGAAAGCAGTTTGTAACAGTGGGTGTCATTTCTAATTACATATGTTTCTCCAGTATCCATCACATTCTGGTGAACTGACAGATCACACACTCTCAACTTCATATTCTCTTCTTCACCACAAGACAGTAGTGCCAATATGGAGACATCAAAACAAATTTACCAGAACGAAATGCAACCATGTGCTGCCTCAGACAGAATCAGAGAAACGTCAAATCAAGGACGTTCTCTGTAGAATGGCTCTCTGATGAACAAATACTGCTTACTCACATCCATAAACCATCCACATGGAAAACTGCATGAATCCTACAGATTCAATCATTAAACTTTCAATATTAATAATAGTAATAGCAGCAGCTAACTCCAACTAATTATCTGTATGCTTCACTATATGGAACAATCTGAAATGTGGGGTAATGATGTAAGATTGGTCTGACAAATCACATACGCAGTACACAGCCATCTGCGGCGGTGACCTGTTTTGAATAAAAGGGCAGCTAAAACAGGCTTCTTTAAAGTTTAGTGAGAAATTCAAAGCAACCTAGTGTGACAGTCTGTGAACCCACAAGACTGCTGCTGGACTGCTGTTACTGTGCAGTGTGTGGGAGCATGGAGGTGTACTAAGCAATCAGGATGGCACTGTTACAGAGACCATAATACATCGTGTGACATCAGCTGTGCTGGTTGACAGTGACCAAGAGGCAAAATAAATAAATAAATCAGTGTGACTGCATCAGCTATGAGCCAAATTACTCCCTTACACACACTTTCACAATCAGTGCACACCTATCAGACATTTACAGTTATTATTTAGGACTGCTAAAGTTTGAAGCCTCACAAGGAAAAATTTAAAATGCCAAAATGAAAGCACATCAAAGACCAACATAACCAATGTGGGTCAAACGTTCTGAACCCTTCCCATAATCGAACTCAAGAAGCCTGCATCACAACTCTAATTAGCAATGCAGACTTTGTGCACTCTTTCAAGTGTCGAGGATAAAGCTGATAACACTGACTACATGATGAGTGCCATTTTTTTCTGCAGGCTTTAGAAAGCTGCCTTCAAGCTATAGAGCACAGCTGTTTTCACAGCCTGAGAAGGATGTCTTCATTAATGAACTTGTGTTTTCCACACAGTGAGATTCTGGTGTTGGTGCACACAAAAAGAGGCTCACCCACACATTCTGAAAATAATACCATCTACAAAAACAAGTGAACCCACTGTGACAAATGAGTGACAGACAAAGGTTCCACTCCAGGGACAGTGGAGTTGGGAGTCCATCCCAGCACTGGAAGTCACGAGAACAATGGACTGATTCTGATTCTTATATAGCGCTTTTCTACTCTCCCAGAGTAATAAAAGCGCTCTATACAACATGTCACATTGACCCATTCACACACGCACTTTCTTCTATACTTAGTGCTTCTAGCTACATTCAGACACATTCATACTCCGATGGATGCATCGGAGAGCAACCTGGGGTTAGTATCTTGCCCAAAGATACTTGGCATGCAGACTGGAGGAGCCAGGGATCGAACCAACTGGTGGCCCCAACTGACAGCAACTAGTCAGCGGTGCAGTGGGATAATATAAGTAGAGTCCATATGTCTGTACATATAGAAAGTCAGTGAAGGAGCCCTCCATGGGAGAGGATCAAAGGATCCATGGCTGTTTTGTGTGGAAAATGGATAGTGTGCAACACCACCACTCAGAAGACAGGACCACTTTCTCGAACAAGCACGTCAGTTACACCAGGAGGGAACCTTTTTATAAACACTGAAGCTTCACAGGCACTGTCACACACACGCCATCATTCTGAATCAGTTTTAATATACAACCTAAAACAAACACTCATTTGGCCTCTTTCTGCATTCCACAAGTCACATGACTTTGTGTCCTGCAGTGACCCCTTCACTTTAAAATCCAGGACCTTTAATACACAGCGTGGCAAACAGTTTGTCTGTGCCATTACCTGTTCTACTTTTCAAGCTCATGAGGCTTGCAAGCACTATGACAATAGTTCACAGAGTGGCAAATACTGCCTGACTCTGTCAGATGCCAGCATGAACAGACCAATCCACCTCCACACACACAGAGAGACAGACAGGTCCCGGAGAGACAAAGAGAAGCCAATTAGCTGCTGACGAGGGAAAACACAGCCAAGCAGGAGGAGAGCATGGAGCTCAAAGAGGTGAGGCCTGCGGGGTGAATGAAAACAAGTTAACTGACATTCAGCAGTGTGTGTGTTTGTCACAGAGATATAGAGCTGGAGGTCAAACAACGACAGCTCCATCCACAGTGGAGGCAGAGCGAATCTAACTCTGTTAGAGCATGGGGGAGGCATCCTGGGGAAGATGTCAACTTTAAAAAAAAGAAGTGGAAATGGAAGTCACAGGGCTTCACCTGTCTGATAGAAATACAAGTGCACCATTTGTAGGGTCTCCGGCTTTGTTCGTTACCTTTACACAGGCTGTTTTGTTTGTAGAGCAATGTCTGTCTGACAATGAAAGATGTGTCACAGTAACAAAAGCAAAAGAGGTGGAATTAGAAATCATTATCGATCAGTCTCTCAAGTTTTCACTGGACTGAATCCCACCTGCCATAGGCCAAGAGGCGGGGTGCACCCTGGACAGGTCAACAGTTAGTCACAGGTCTAACATAGAGAAACAATCACTCACACTCACATTTGCATTAATGGAGAATTTAGAACACCAGTTAACCTAACCCCACTGACTGCATGACTTTGGACTGTGGGAGGATGCCAGAGAACCCAGAGAGATAGTGGATTGAAACCCATGACCTTCTTGCTGTTGGGCAACAGTGCTAACCACTGTGCTGTCTCACAATATCATCTTGCTAAATAAAATATTTCAACAAAGCAAAAGAGAACTCTTCCAGGTTTCCTGTCTTTGTCCTTGTGGCAGCAGGGCTAAATCAGTCTGTTAGAAAAAGACGAGACGCTTCCTGTCTAGTTTATTTACGGTTTATTCAGAGAACTAATCCTTCAAATGTGTTCAGTGTTGTTCTTTTTTTAAAATATATCAATTGGGCCCATATCTGATGAGTGCTTCTTTAGTGTTGGGCTGTTTAAGAATGGACCACAGGGTCAGAACTGGTTAGGTTAGCACACTTTAAGCTGTAGGCAGATCTGAGCTCCAGCTCACAAAACCAAACCATGGTGACATTACACAAACGTGAAACACCAGAACGACAACAAGCAGTCCAAAAAAAAAAAAAAAAACAACAACAAAAAAAAAACAATAAACATTGTGATGGGGACATGTGCCAAAAACATGAGGGTTTATTGCGCAGCCGTTTCATCACTGCTGTCACTCTGCTTACACAGAACTGGTATTATGGGACAAAGAAATCTAGCTCTCGGGTGCATATTATATCCCCCACTGAAGTGCCACAGCACATCACAGTGCTACTTGTAAATGTTCGCATGCCCCCATACACAGACACACACACAAATTTCACAGAGAAGAAAAAGTAGCGCACACGATCATAGATCAAAAAGCACTGGTGGAACAGAAGCTGTCATCCTACGGTGTTAATACATCGGTTTCACAGCTCCAGCAGCAGCCAGAACTCACTGCAGTCACTCCAATGTTCACACACAGATACTCGGCCTGATAATCTGTGCTACCAGCATCAACTTCCTCTGACTGTAATCTCCCAGTAAAACACTCTGTCAACTTTAATGCATTTTCACACTAACTGCTCTTTCACATTAACGGCTCCATGTAACGGCCTAAAAATCAGGGGCCAGCAACAAAAGCAGGGCTCGCAAAATCGCTAGCCCGACGTCCCGGGGCTAGCGAATTTTCCAGTCGGGCTACCAAAATCTATCTCAGCCCTGCCCGTCGGGCTATCGTAGGAAGGAAAAATATATGTCAATGCTTTTGCATTCTTTCGGAAATGTAGCTGGGTAATTATGTCATTGGCATCGGTGAGCCACTGTCATTATGTGACATATTGAAATCGCGTTTGAATTTGCGCTTGTTTTTTGCTTTCACTTTGCGATCGCGCGAACTGTGTATAGAGAGCGGCAGTACTGATTGGTGAGTGACGATTAATTGCGCACCAATTCCTTTGACGTCTTATCACTCATTAGCTTACTATTCAAACCTGACAAGTGAAATCTCCCACAGCAAGCTTAAACATGTGAGAGGTTGATTGCGCAGAGAGTCGCTGACCGTTATGTGAGTGCGTGTGCAAAAGCAGCAGGATATATATTTTAGTTCTGCTGAGCCAAATAAGACAGGTCAGGGTGAAGAAGTGACAGCCAAAGAAAAGCCTACCACAAAACGGAAAAGTTATGACAAATCAGACTGAGGGAAAAAGAAAGTGCAGCTTTATGGTTTCATGGACAAAAGAATTTCTGTGGCTGGAATATGACAAGCTAAATAACCAGGGGTGCACATAAGTGGTCCGCAGGTGCGCATTCGCTGTCAAAATAAGAGACGCGCACCAGATAAGAAGTTGCAACGCGCGCCTCCAGATTTTCTGGAGGAGGACAGACATTTGTTTAAAACTCTTAAAGATGTCGAAGAAGCAAACTCCTTTAAGCAATTACTTTGGTGTTCCTCCACCTCCAAAGAAATGTCAGAAGGAGTCCGAACCACAAAAGAAGCGCGTATTCTCGGAAAAGTGGTTGCAGGAGGTGAGCTGGCTTCAAAGAAATGATGAACGCACAGAGATGTGGTGCAGAATATGCCGTGAAAATCCCTCTCTAGCGGACAAAAACAGTGCCTTTTATATGTACGCAAACGCACGTTGCAACTTCTTATCTGGTGCGCGTCTTATTTTGACAGCAAATGCGCACCTGCGGACCACTTATGTGCACCCCTGTAAATAACAATGTTCTGCCGGGTGTGTTGTTGGTTTTCCCTCGATTTCTGAGTCGACAAGCGCCTTTGTTACTGGGACCAGTAATTTTAAGAAAGACCCCCATTAGAACCCATGAGAAATGCAAGAAATGCATTATTGCTCAGTCTGCAATATCTTTCCCAGAACAAACACCAATTGCAAAGAACATACTAAAAATAAACCTGAAAAATCTGTTTAGAATAGCGTACTATGTTGCAAAGAGTGAACTACCATTGCAAAGACTGCTAAATTTTGCCAAACTTCAAAAAAAATGGCCTAGATCTTGGTTCCACTTATCTCTTACCCGTGACTTCAGTGGAAATTTCAAATTCAGGATCTGACAGACTGAGTCATGTTCTACACAGTTCTTACAAGTTCACAGAAATTTCTGTTCAATTAGAACCAAGTATTTGAGTTGATGATTGTAATTTTTATACAATGTTGTAATTTGTGTTTCAACAATTTTTTGATTAATGTTTTGTTTCCGTTACAATATTATACATTAAAGTATAATATTGTAACGGAAACAAAACAGGAAACAAAACATCAATCAAAAAATTGCTCTCTTTTTTATTCGGGCTACTTAAATTTATTTTGAGCTACCACAAACTGAAGAGTCCCTGCCCGAAGGGCTACCAGGGATTTTGAAATTTTGCGAGCCCTGAAAAGCATTCCCTGTCATCTTATTAAATAAATAAATGTACATTTGTAAAGTGGGGGTGGCCATAAAGTCAAGTTCACACTAGTGCTCAACCTTTTCCCACCTCCCCTTTGAACGATAGCTTAAAATGACTCATCCCCACTCTGACTGTTGCGTAATGAAACAGCAGAATTAGTATTATGTAAGCTGAATAAAGGAAATCTTTCATGTGTACGCACCGGTCAGAATTTCCTGGTGGAAAACAAATTACTGGGACATCAAAAGGTCCAAAATGTTATTAATGACACTCCTCCGTTGTTCGTCCCCTCCTGATGCCGTTTGCCAGCTCATCTGTGCGCTGTGATGGAGCTGTGACACTGCAGCTGAATCAGGGCACAGTGGCAGCTGGTTTTATCATGCACACTGAAAGCTGGTGATGTTGAAAGAAATTCTGATGTCTTGAATAGACTAGAGTCTCCTTGAGTTCAATTTATTAGCACAAAAGTGCTAACAAAGAACCACTGACAAGTCACTGTTCCCGGTCATCTTGCTACGCTGTTCCACAGCAGCACCCAGTCCTTGCCCTGAGACCTCTAGTCGTGGGCGATACCTTACAGTGAGGAAAACTACTCCGTCACAGTCAATATTTACAACAGAAATAATAAGGTGTGAAGAGGGTATAGACACCGACACTGTAATGTTGATTAAACATACGCTAACCAACAGAAAAGGGCCAGCATGAGGGAGGAAAAAACAAGCAGCCAACAGGTCTGCGCTTTGACAGAACCACATAATATCTTTACATGAGCTATGGGTTATATGCGGGTTTGATCCACAGTCAGTATGTTACAGCAGAGGGGTCACTTATTATTATTAGACAGATGCAGGATGGAGAAAAGAGCAGAGCTGCTTGGGACCAAAGCAGGAGCTGTATCAGCTTGGAAAAGACTCATTTAGCTTCATTTCTGGTCATGCTCCTGAGCAGGTGTGCCACAGGCAGCTCCTCCACACACAGCGAAAGGGAACCAGGTGAAGCAAAGATAATGTGTCACTCAAGGTTAACAGGTGTTTTACCTGGAGACAGAAGAAAACCCCAAATGGAGTTTGTAGAAATAGTCATCTTTGTTTAAAAACAGCAGCAACACAAAGTGACGCTAACCGAGAGTCCTGCCTGGACTCTATAACCTTGTGCCAAATATTTCATTTTTGTTAAAGCTGAAAAGGGGATGTTTTTGTTCCCTTTCTTCTATATATACTTATATTTTATGTACTTTATTTATCCCACAGGTGAAATTCAAAGCATCAGCCATCCTTACCTATACAAACTTTGTGAAACTAACAGAATCACACAAAAAATTGAAAGGTGATGAGATGAAATACTGACTCAGCTTTTTGCCCATGATGGATAATCTACTGGGGTTTATCTACCGGGAAAGGGTCAAGTGATCAGGGAATCAAGTAAGAAGTAGTAATAAGTGATGACACCAGATCAGGAAGCAGATGTGTCTTGCTCATCGCTCCTTAGTGTCAGTGTTTCTACAGATACAGACTAAAATGCAATCCAAGAAGATTCAAATTAAAACTGGCTCAGCATTATTTCCAAACGTCTCTTTTAGAGCTTCTGGATAATACTGGGTGTGTGAACATGAAGGGATTTTTGTCGTGTTGTTTTGAATATATACATTTATTTAAAACATATGAAAATAAAGAGAGAACACAGACTCTTTGCATGGCTCCTCTCAGAGTACTCTGGCTTCCTCCTTCAGTCCAAAGACATGCGTTTTAGCTTAACTGATAATTCCAAACTGTCTGTAGGTGTGAATGTGAACGGTTGTGTGGCTCTTTGCGTCAGCTCTGTCGCAGACCGATGACCTGTCCAGGATCAGCAGCATTACTGGATCCTTTCTAACATGCTATAACAGAAAGAGCAGCTCCTGCTTCCTGAGCAGTGTCTGTGATGACATGGAGTGCTGCTCCATCCTCATTAATGGCATTAAATATGCATTCCCACAATAGATTACCTTTAACAAAGTTGTTGGGGGTTTTTTGTTGTTTTTTTTTTAAATTGCACTTATTGTTGCCCTGTGGTGAATCAGGTCATTATAGTGAACTCGAATTCAAAGTACAGCAGCAAACCTATCCCTGACACATTCTGACAGCCATGACTGTGGCTAAATTGATATTTCCTTCATAATGTTGTTTTTCATTACTGCTGTTCCAGTTTCCATCAAAATAGGATTTTAATATTCCATTTCCATCAGCATCATTTCCGTGCAATGCTAAACACTGAGAATGAGAATGACTGGAAGTAGTAGCGTGATGCCTGTAATGAGCTCAACTCTGTGGTAGGCATCATATTACTCTGGTAATGCAGCAACAGGCACAGCCCCAGCATCTACAGCTCATCATTATCAGCTTCATAAAAGGTCATATATATTGCATGGCAGTTTCACAGTATTGATTTACATTCAACAATGTGTGTCAGACCCAAGTGAAAAAACAAAACAAACACACAAAACAAATTAAATCGCAGGTGATAATTTTGAAATCAGTTCAGCAGTAAATAAAATATGACACTGGGTGTGTGGATTAAAGTCCACACTGCACAAGGTCGCTGTCCCCTCGAGGTCCGGTGTGTGAGCCAGGTAGCCTGTCCGGGCCTTCATCTCGCTGCCTGTTACCATCAGCCAGTAGGAAAGAACATTTGCTCCCCTGCCCAAAGAAAGCACTAGCGCTTGGCAGAGTCAGTGCCACTAAGGAATCAGGTGTCAGTTGGATCAACTCAGTCTGGCAACACAGCTGACCAGAGGCACAAACTGTCATGACCTTAGTGACCGAACTGAATGCACCACTAAAGGCGCCTCACAGGAGACCACGGGGCTGCTCTCGTGAATCATCAGCCAAAGCCCAGACATAGCTTTGCAGTGCTTTGCTGACTGGGACACAATTTTTGTTTTACACAGTGACTTTACTGTCACCAAAACTTGGGAAATGAAAACAGGAAAAGGAAATAAACAACTGTAACTTGAGGCATTTGACCTGAGTGGCAGTGGGGATGAAATAATTTCGCAGAAATGAGTGAGAAAAGCAGCCAGTGTCAATGAAGCTAACTGGGCTAAGTGCAGAATCTGCATTCCGATTCAGTTTCAATGAGGCACTTTTCATTTCCCCTCCTCTGCCTGCCCTGTTTTCCATTCTAAACCTTCAAAAGCGCCTCTCCCCGTCAGGAACGTGCAGAAGAGGGGTTAGATCTTTTAAGACAGGCATACAGCAGCGCCACAGCCTGGGTCTAATACCTGTTCATTACACAACATAAAACCTCTTGCTCCCATTCACAAAGCGTCTGGTAATGTGGCCCCAACGATAGCCCACTCTGCAGTTTCCCTGTTATCTAGGACAAAAATACATTGACTAACATTAACCACCACCTCCTCCTGCCAGTCGAAGCCACTGAGGTGAAATCCCGCTGTCAATTAGCTTCCAACATGAAAGTATCTTTTTCCTCAAACTGCACATCCCAGCATTTAAAAGATCTGTGCAAAAGGTGCAACTTCCCTTGGGTGAGAAGTGAAAAACAGCACAAGTTTGGGACAAGTTTGGGTATAATCATATTCACTGTTCTCAACATGTAGCTTCAACTTGAAAAGCAGATCTTCAGACAAATATATCTGGACTTCAAGTACCAGAGAACCACAAGGCCCTGATGAATGAAAACTAAAGCAAAACACTTCTCGAAATCGACTGTGATGCAGTCGGTGAGATCATTTCTCCAGCGATGACTCTCACTCCTGTTGGTCTTGAACTAAAACATCCACTTGTAATTTTAGTTATGCGTCACATCCTGTCAGTATGCACACACAGGCTCTCCCACTAAGAGCACATAATGTTTTTTGTAAGTTACTTACAGCATTTGTGTTTGTTACTTACAGCCGATTTCACCTTCTGTCAGTTAAAATGCCAAAAAAAAACAAAAAACAAAAAAAACAACCATCTGAAACAGTCACAGTTTTCATTTTATTCTGGGATTATCCACTTCAAGGGTTAGGAAACAAGATTATACATTTGAATAGACATGCTTCAGTGCTTTCAGTACTGAACAATTTCAGTATTCAGTTTCACTACGAACTACAGTCAGTCAAAAATACGATGAGGTTAAACACTGACCCTCAGTTACCCAAAGAGAGGCATTGAAATAGCCATGACAACGACAACATTTCAAAAAATAAAACTGGATGACTTTGATAGGACGACCTATGAATGGTTTTGATGCCTGCACCAATATCAGATCGTCGCCACAGGAGAACCGGACACCAAGTGACACCAATTCCCTTAAATTGCCCACAAGCTTTAATACAGAGAGATGGCGCTTTAGGAAAAAGGATGACTGGTGGATCAGACACGCTCTCCTTGCCAGACCTTGCTGCTGTGAGGGAGGTCCAACTCACAAGCAAACAACTTTTAGTGCATCAGACAAATACATAAGTACTAATGAAGCTGGTTTTTCTTCTTTCTGATGCTGCACTGTGCATAATAACGCAGTCCAAACTCAAAGCAGAACTAACCACATACGGGCTAGCTACCTAATGTCAGCCACAACTCCCTTTGCTGTCAAATCTAATAGCTCGATCTAGAACTTCTGAGGGGAACGGACTATTAGCCAGCCACATCAAAGGGATGCATCAGAGAGAGGGGGCGCGAGGGAGGGAGGTGGAGAACAAACAGGGTCACAGAAGATTGATACCCCTCCATTCTTGTTTCAAAGATAAGCTCATGAATGGCAAACAACCTTGCAGTGAGGTCGCGGGGCTGTACAAGACAGACGTGTCATCAGACAACAATCGCACACTGCTGTAAATCCCAGCAGTGTGCTGGATTTACACGCTCCTGTTCTCCTGAATGCTGGGCAACCTCAAGGTTTTTTCTATCACACAACGTGCACATACAGAGAGGATTCAAACTTTCGCTCTGTTACTTCCTTTATTCAATCACACACCAGGGATTCCCCTTCAGTGCATGAGGTGAGGCAGATTTTGCCACCTGCCTGTTTTATTGTAATCACTATTCACAATTTAAAAAAACTAACAAAAAAACCAAAACACAGGTGCATGCACACCCCCTCAGCCATCCAAACATGTAGTTTACTTAAGGCTGCTGGTCTAATAGCAAAGGGAGAGTGATAGAACAATAAAGCAGTGCATGAATAAATTTCACTCCATGTCACGCCATGTTACACTTTCAGACAGTGACACACAAGAAACTGAGGGATTCTCACCCAGCCAAAGCTTTCAAGCCTCCTCTTTTATTCAGCAGACAGACATGGAGCTGGCAGTTTAATCCACGCTCCTGGTCTCAGAATAATCATTAAATGCTTTCAGTGATGCAACGCGGGCTTGGACCAGGCAATCATCCCTCAGAGTACAAATAAAATACATTTGACAAAAAAAAAAAAAACTCTCTGGTACAGCAAAGTCTTAACTGTGGACTCGGTATCCCAGCTGTCAGCTGCACTAAATGTCTCAGAGTGTAAGGAAGCCCTTTTCGCACCACAGCAGCTTGTACCCCGACCCCACCTGAAAATGAAACTTTAGAAAAGGTACTGGTATGGAAAACCAAAGGTGCCCTACAGAGGGAGGGAGTTTCAGAAGGAGAAACAATGGTTTTCACTGAAAATCGCAACAATATTTTTTAGAAAGAAAGAAAATTGGGTACACTTTGCTCACTGGAACCCTTTTACTGTAATATGCATGAGGCACATTCTTGGCACACCAACTATATTAGCCTCCATAACCTGTGCCGGTGCTTATCAGCGGGTAAACAGGACAAATCTGTGTCAGAAGGACCAGAGCCACTTCGCCCCATTCATGGCCGCTTCTTTCCGGGTTCACCCCACGTCAGATGAAGCTGTCACTATTGTCCTCGGTCACTCCTCTGACCCCCCCTCTCCCCACAGCCTGCTCCGATTTTGCACTTTTACTATGAACTACAATATCAAAGCAAACGTCACATGACACTAAAAGCCTGACCAAAGTCATTCAGGCTCACCTTATTCCCCCCCCCCCAAACAGCAGGACAGTGAGGGGGGGGAAGCCGTATAATTTTAAAGCACTGCGTCGGCACAATGGAGCTCTGTCCAAGATGACCGTCTAATAACTAAGCACAATAAGAAGCTGCTTTTTATAAACTGTGCAGGGCGTCATTTTATCATTTTTATTTTATTTTCATGAAGGATCGTTACGAAATCTGTCACAGTTAACCTGCAATGTTCTCACAGAAACTTCTTGACAGAACAGTCTAATCTCGGCGAACCGCCTAAACCAGCCAGGGCTGCGGAGAAACTAACTTACCAGGGGTCAAACTCGTGGATGATGCTCTCGAAACGAATGACAGCGAAGAGCCTGGAGCTGAACCCAGCCAGCCAAGCCAGGAAAAGGATGGTGAACGACAGCAGGGACTGCCACCCGGCCGGCTGCGACAGGCCGCCGGACAGCCCGCCTCCTCCTCCCGCTCCGGCACTGTTGCCTCTCTCCGCCACCGCCGTGCTGCTGCGGCCGTTCCCAGAGTACGCCACCCCGGAGTTCAGCGAGGATTTGTGTTTGTTTTCGGAAACCGGGTGATGCTCCGCCATATTCTACGTCAGTCCCGTCGTGCCAAGCAAGCGAAGCGAGCTATCTGGTCTCGCACAGGAAAGAACCCCCCCTTTCTTCCTTTTCTCTGCCACGCTCCACTTCCAAACCCACTCGCACCACCTTCCCTGCGGTCCCCGGACCCCCCAAAGTACCGGCTGTATCTCCAAACTTTCTAACCTTACTTCCCACCGACCGCGAAATCAGTTCAATAATCCCAGGGAGTTACATAGCAGCGCGGTTTTGCAGCACACTGGAAATGACACACACACGCGGCTCGAGCAGTTCTTCCTTCCTTCCTTGGAGCTGGATGAAAGGGGGCGGGAGCAGCGCGTGGAACAGGAAGCGCTGTCAGCCTCTCACAACGAGACAGGTACAGCTGAGGAGGACGCGGTTCTAAAAGAAACCCAATCCACAACCAAGCGCATTTGACAGACGGCCAAAACGACCAATGACAAAAGAGCAACCTGACCGGTGAAGACGCTCCAGCGTGAGAAGTGAAGTGAAAGATGGTATTGGAGGGGGGGGGGGTGACAGACAGCGGGAAAAGCCTATGGCACGCGTCAGGCTTTCTCTGGAGCCAATGAAATAAATGACTCTCACGAAAAACAGTGAAGAAACTGACAGAACAAGGACCAATGTGCCACAAGAAGGGCTCTGTGCCAACTTTCTGTGTGGCACAAGCCGGCCTACTCATTCACACCGGAAGTAATGAGTTGTTTCTAATGAAGACATCAAGATGAAAGACAGTTGTGTCAGATCAACGAGTACATGCCGCCGTGAACAACCCGACTTTCTCTGCTACCCCTATGTGATAAGATCTCAGTTGCAAATACTGGGTATATTAATGTTTAAGTGAAGTGACAGAGACCTCCTATCGCCATAAGCTTATGATTTGACTCCAGAAAGAGAATAAAAGCAATTTTAAATTTCAAAACATTTTAAAAATAACCAACATGAATATAAAAGTAATTAAAAATTTTACACATTCAAAGAATAATGTTGTCCTTTTAATTAAACAAAGTCAGCATGTGTCCATTCCTGATGGAGTGGCTGCTCAAGAACAAAACAGTAAATTATCAAAAACAGAAGATCAGCATATGCCTGCTGTAGATCTAAAGAACACTTGGAGCCGGTTCATACTATGTGACACCGATAAATGGGGTGACTTTAGCAAACCTTAGGTTATGGAGAAAAACGTGTGTGTAGGGCAGAGGTGTCGAACTCCAGTCCTTGAGGGCCGGTGTCCTGAAACTTTTACATGTGTCCCTGCTGCAACACACCTGAATAAAATTAGTAGATCATTAGCAAGACTTCATCACATGCTCAGGTGTCAACCCCTAACCTTACTCAAGTAAATTTAAATAAATGTAAGTTTTTGGAAAAATATAATTCTAAAAGTACTTTGATTGCACCATGTTCATTCATTAATGAGCTGCTGTAACATGAATCAAATGGCTGAATTGCCACCTCAGCATGCAGTCAAGTTCTATAGTCTTGCTAATGACCTATAGGGTCATAAGCTACCTATGGGGTGGGGTGTATGTTCGGAGGTTAATTAACATCCACTTAGATGAAACTAGGAGACTCACAATAGGCCCATTGAATGCAAAAAGCATATGCATGTGTGTCAAGAGCATGTGTTTTCATAAACTACCTTGGATATTAGTCAAGAGCATGTTTTTCATAAAAAATACATTTGGATCTGGATGAGGGGAAAAATGAATGAGACTGGTGTGGGGTGGGGGAATTGCTCATAAATAAAAAAAATTTTTAAATGAATAAAAATCAAGGTTAGTGTTTAAAATCAACACTTTGACAGTTTTAGGGTGATACTGAGAAAGTTTAAAACCATACTGTATGGGACTGAACTTCTTTCTCCACATTTATTTGTGGATTCTATTTGCCTTTATTTTGTTTATTCAAATTCTGTTGCCCAAAAATCCAAGAGAGAGATTAAAAATATTTCCTCCTTGTTATAAGCATACAGGACTGTGACTGACTGTGCTTTTCTGTGTTTATAATTCCAATGGTTTTGAAATACAGCCCAAAACCATAACAGAACCTCCACCATGTTTCACAGATGGCTGTAGACACTCACTCACTGTCTCTTCTCCATACATATCAACATTGATTTGAACCAAAAGTATTACATTTGGATTCATCACTCCATCAGATCTGTTGCCACTGTTTTTCAGTCCAGTTCTTGTGTTATTTGGTGCATCTCAGCCTTTTCTCTTTGTTTCCCAGCCATTGAAGAATGGCTTCACGACAGCCATTCTTCATTCATGTTACAAATGAATGAATATGAGTAACCAGTCACAGTGGTATTATATTATTCTACAGGAGAGGCTCAATACTCAGTTCTGTTCACATTTCTCCTCCAGTCTTGTCTCTGCTCTGAAACAAGCCATGTGTCTTGGTGGAGCAGTGAGCCAACAGATCTACAATAGCTGTTTCTCTACCAGGAAACATCTTCACGTGCCTATAAAACAAAGCTGGATCCCTGCAGCAGTTTGGGGAATCTGAGACCATTAAATGTGAGTCTTGGATACAAGTTGACAGATAGAGAGATTGTTTTAAAACCAATCCTCACAAAAAGAAAAGCAGAGCAATACTCCTTTGATGAAAGAGCAGTGCTGCTTTGAGAAGACTTCGAGCTTGATAATTTATTTACTGAGACAAAGGGAATCTTCCTGAACAAAAAGGCATGTTCGGACCCTGTAATGAGTTTCACCTTCACATTTAACAGAGTCAGCCTTCTCAAGAAGAATTACGGAAGAGAGAATAAAGCCTTAACCCTGAGAGCAGCATGTCTCCCTGTGACAGTCTAGCCATTGTTTCAAGGTTCCTCCACAAATTAACCCTGAGCGGATCTGAACATTTGTGTTTTATTGTATCTTTTATATTCGGGTATCTGAAATGTAAATTAGTGATAATTCTGTTAGTTTTTTTTATAATGTAGGGACTTTATTTCATTTGGAGTGCTGTGAAAGGATGGTACAACATATGAGGGGTGAGCGTTCATTTCAGTTTTATTTAAACTCATCTTGCTTTAATACAGCTGATCAAGAAGTGTTTGTGTTGAACAGTTATCAACATATTTGCTCAGTCGGGTTCTCAACAGCGTTGCTTTTCTCACAAGAGACATTTCCTGTAGATTTTCTGATCCCTGGCTGCTGAGGCTGTCAATTGGACCATGAAACATCTCCCCTCTTGGTTGAGAGATACTGGCTAGATATGGTTGGGCTAATCTCAGTGCATGGCTGGGGCTCCAGAACCACTACTGGACTTGAAGAAAGCATTTGGATGTCCTTGGGACAAACACCGTGCTTTGGGCTGTTACGAGTCATTCGTCCTCTGCACAACTGCAATGGGAGCTTGGTCTGCATTGATGGCAATAACTCGGACTCATTCCTGTAGATGCTGGACTTCAGGACTGCCCTTTGTCACTGATTGCGTTCATAATTTTTGTGGGCAGAATTTCCAGATGAAGCCAGTATAGGTGGAAGGCCTCCACCTGAGAGCAGAATTGATCTTTTATAATAAAGTCTCTCACAGAAATGACTTCCCTTTTTTTTAATCAGTTTCACATGCAAATAGCGCGCATGCAAATAAGCTGTAGAAGAGACGAGCTAAAAATGTTAATATTGACTTGTACCTTCTATGAGCTCATTCTACTGCACAGGATTTGTGAGATTAAAATTGTGCTTTGGAGAATTTAAAATGGAGACGTCTGCAGAATTCAATACAATGCATTAACATGAGTGAAATGTACAGGAGAAATGTAATAGAAGAAGAAGTTCTAGCCCAGCGACTGTAAAGGCCGTGTGGACTGAGAGTGCAACCCATTGTGTCTTCAATGTGTATAATGCCCTCCATAATGTTTGGGACAAAGACACAAGCTTTGTAGTTTGGCCTCTGTACACCACCACAGTGGACTGTAAATCAAACAATCAATATGCGAGTGCAGACTTGCAGCTTTAATTCAAGGGCTTGACAAAAATGTTTTGCATGCAATGGTTTAAGAATTACAGCCACTTTTCTACACCGTCTCTCATTTCCAGAGGTTTAAAATTACTGAGAGACTGGCAATTTCATGGCCAGATGAGGACTGCTCTCTTGATGTTTAATGACAAATGAAGTGGACATTCTATCTAACATTGATTTAAAGTGTTACATTTATATTTGATAACTTTTCACTGTAATTAGATTGGAATTTTAAAGGTGAAACCTATCAGAACGAAAACTGTAGAAGTGGCCAAATTCACAATGTGGTACATTCTTTAAAAGAATGAATGCACCGACCAGCAGAACCAAAAGGCCCAAAAGACAAAAGAAGACAATTAATGTGGATGTTGTATGAACTTCATACCATCTAACATAGTCAAGAACACTGTTGAGGAAGCAGGTATATCACTGTGAAAGTCTAGAATCAAGAGATGCCTTTCTCAATGTTAATACAGATGGTTTATAACAAGGTGCAAACCCCTGGTTACACTCAAGCCTAGGAGTTAGACTATGCCAGAAAAAAGAGCTGCACAGGTGCATAAAAAAGTCTTTGAACCAAGATTAACCTGTGCCAGAGTGATGGGAAGAGAACGATATGGAGAAGGAGAGACACAAGTCATGATCCAAAGCATGCACAAAATCTGTCTAACCTGGTGGAGGTAGTGTTATGGCATGGGCACCTGTGTCTGCCAGTGGAACCAGGTCACTGGTGTTTATTGATGATGTGGCTGCTGATAGAATTAGCAGGAGGAATTGTGAAGCATTAGCCAAATGCTGCAAAACTGATCAGACTGGGCTTTACCAGTATATACCAATTTATATTAGTCTTTACCACTGATGCTGAACTTCTTAAAATTGAGGACCGCAATTCTTCATGCTACATTTTTGTAAAACCTCTTGAATTAAAGCTGGAAGTCTGCACTTTGATCGCATATTGAGTGTTTGATTAATAGTTCATTATGGTGGTGAACAGGGGGCAAGACTACAAAACTCGTGTCTTTGTCAGAGAATTCATGGATGGGTAGCTTTGCTTAAATCCTCCAGTTTCGAGAGAATGGGACTCATGAAGTGACATAATTTAGCAGGAAGTGCAAAGTCAATTCTAATGAGTCAGGATTGATTCCTGTGAAACTGGGTGGATTAATAATGCTTCTGATAAGAATCTTTTGATTGCTTTGTTAGATGCAGTGTGGTGTTAATGTGAGAACATTTGTTCAACTTTTTGACAGACAAAGGTTTTACTGCTCTGTCAAAACACTGTAAGAAACCATAAGATTTGAGATAGCATGTGACAATCAGCATATTCCTGTAAACACCAATGCACAATCTGTCACACGAACATGTGTCCATTCCTGATGGAGTGGCTGCTCAAGAACAAAACAGTAAATTATCAAAAACAGAAGATCAGCATATGCCTGCTGTAGATCTAAAGAACACTTGGAGCTGGTTCATACTATGTGACACCGATAAATGGGGTGACTTTAGCAAACCTTAGGTTATGGAGAAAAACGTGTGTGTAGGGCAGAGGTGTCGAACTCCAGTCCTTGAGGGCCGGTGTCCTGAAACTTTTACATGTGTCCCTGCTGCAACACACCTGAATAAAATTAGTAGATCATTAGCAAGACTTCATCACATGCTCAGGTGTCAACCCCTAACCTTACTCAAGTAAATTTAAATAAATGTAAGTTTTTGGAAAAATATAATTCTAAAAGTACTTTGATTGCACCATGTTCATTCATTAATGAGCTGCTGTAACATGAATCAAATGGCTGAATTGCCACCTCAGCATGCAGTCAAGTTCTATGGTCTTGCTAATGACCTATAGGGTCATAAGCTACCTATGGGGTAGGGTGTATGTTCGGAGGTTAATTAACATCCACTTAGATGAAGCTGGGAGACTCACAATAGGCCCATTGAATTAAAGCATGTGCATGTGTGTCAAGAGCATGTTTTTCATAAACTACCTTGGATATTAGTCTCAAAAATACATTTGGATCTGGATGAGGGGGAAAAATGAATGAGACTGGTGTGGGGTGGGGGAATTGCTCATAAATAAAAATTTTTTTAAATGAATAAAAATCAAGGTTAGTGTTTAAAATCAACACTTTGACAGTTTTAGGGTGATACTGAGAAAGTTTAAAACCATACTGTATGGGACTGAACTTCTTTCTCCACATTTATTTGTGGATTCTATTTGCCTTTATTTTGTTTATTCAAATTCTGTTGCCCAAAAATCCAAGAGAGAGATTAAAAATATTTCCTCCTTGTTTTAAGCATACAGGACTGTGACTGACTGTGCTTTTCTGTGTTTATAATTCCAATGGTTTTGAAATACAGCCCAAAACCATAACAGAACCTCCACCATGTTTCACAGATGGCTGTAGACACTCACTCACTGTCTCTTCTCCATACATATCAACATTGATTTGAACCAAAAGTATTACATTTGGATTCATCACTCCATCAGATCTGTTGCCACTGTTTTTCAGTCCAGTTCTTGTGTTATTTGGTGCATCTCAGCCTTTTCTCTTTGTTTCCCAGCTATTGAAGAATGGCTTCACGACAGCCATTCTTCATTCATGTTACAAATGAATGAATATGAGTAACCAGTCACAGTGGTATTATATTATTCTACAGGAGAGGCTCAATACTCAGTTCTGTTCACATTTCTCCTCCAGTCTTGTCTCTGCTCTGAAACAAGCCATGTGTCTTGGTGGAGCAGTGAGCCAACAGATCTACAATAGCTGTTTCTCTACCAGGAAACATCTTCACGTGCCTATAAAACAAAGCTGGATCCCTGCAGCAAAACTCGTGTCTTTGTCTGAAACATTATGGAACTTTTTGTGATTGGGAATATAATGCATGTGAAAAAATACCAAAGATACATCAGTTTCATAAACTGATGTAAGTTTCATAAACTTATAGGCAAGAGTTGGCCTTTACCCTCAGCATTTGTTCATGAAATTGTGTCTTGCTTCCACTATCTCCAAGTTTTGCATTTCACTATAACCATAATATAGCCAGGTCCTAAAATATTATCTAACCTATTAGAGCTTGCAGGAACACTTTGAATAGTCTCTCATATGAAACGAGTGATCACATGCTTAAATGAGCATGCCATTATTCATTGTACTAATCCCACATTACATGTTTTAACAGCTATTAGGGTAATTAATGAAGTGATTGAGAGTGACCTTTACAACTAATGAGCCAGATTCATTCATTTGCCTCATTTGGGCGCTGTGCAGTTGCACTCAGCAGAATCTGTGAAAATCTTACTATCGAAACACAGGAAGCAGTTTGTGGTGAGCTGCTTTCCTCCTTTCTAGTTCAGTTTCAGGCACTAAAGATGTACACTTAAGTGAAGGTGTGATCAGGCTTTTATGGTTTCAGTTGCATGATATCACAAACTATTGACAAACTGGCAGAAACTCAACTCAGAATAAAAACAGGATTCTACATGAATATAAAGCAGAGGAAATACTGTTTGGCTATGGTGATGTCCTGTTTCTTATTAAGCTGGGATGCAAGATTAATTATAGTGAACATGAATCATTAACTAAATTATTCACCATGCAAAATGGTATTATTTTGTTTTCTTTGAAACATGACACGAACAGGTGGTTTAAAAAACAAAGTTAATTTTTATTAATGATTTATCCTAATTTTTTTATTTTGTGTGTAGATAAGTCACGTGAACTCAGTAAACTTTACTGAAGCAAGAGCTCTACTAAATTTGAATCGTACTTTATACCCTGCTCAAAAAAATGAATAGAAAACTTTCTAATCAGAGTTCAGCATCAGGTCAGTTAAACCTGTGGGATATTGATGGGGTCAGTGAAGTAGCAAAAGGGGCTCTTAATCAGTTTTAGCTGCTTTGGTGTTAATTAAATTAACAACAGGTCCACTAGAGGAGCAACAACGAGACAAGCCCCAAAATAGCAATGCTTTTTGCATTTGGCTATGGTCAGTGTCACTACTGGCAGCATGAGGTGATACCTGGATTCTACAGAGCTCACACAGGCAGTCCAATTCCTGAATAAATAAGTGCCATTGCCAACGACAGAAGTCATTATGAATTGACTTTATAAATGAAAGTTAGGAGAACTTGTTTAAAGTATTTACATTATCTGTTAAGAGAAAATGAGCTTAGTTTATTTAGATTTGCTGCTGTGGGCTCATTGGGCTCATTGTTGTGTTATATGACCCAGTTCTGGGCAAGGTTTAGCTGCCAGACAGATGGCCTCACATTTGACTTTGATATACAGAGGAGCTTATGACAGTGGGTGCACAGGTCACGTGACTGCAAAACAAGCCAAAATCAGCACTCCACTAGCTGCGGAAGTGCTGATAACATTAAAAGAGAAATTAAGTATAACCAGAACTATACTCCTCAGTATGGGGCAAAAGATAATTCAATATGATGAGGAAACATAAATCAAGAAAAATACACTACCTGTTACACTAGCACTAGGGGGTGGGGATAGGGGGTATTGATATGCTTTACAGGGTTAATACAGTGAAGCTATATAGTGCAGTACCAAATTTAGCCACTTGATGGGAATCTAAGTCTGATTTGTGCCTTTAGGATTCTCCAGACAAGATCATTCCTGAAAAACTTTCATGGTAAGAGTAAAGCTGTACCATAAAACAGCAATTAAAAAATAGACAGGTACAAAAAGAGCTTTAAGAATAAAATCTCATTCAGATCTTTTTTAGCGTTCAGATCTAAATGTTAAAACAGAAGAACTGTAAGACCAAGTGCAGATTAAAAATTTGATTTAAAAGGAGAACTCTGTTTATTTAGCATCTGGCTATATTGGTGATTTGTTGGTGACCTCGTGCTTATTAAAAGATGCTGCTACAAAATTTAGATGCTGTTTCCTCCAAAATGTTATCACATCTATATTTAAATTAAGATCAGGAAACAACGGAAAAAACAAAAAACAATCCGTACCAATCAGGTGATCAGAGAGGCTGATTGCTACAGTGAGAGTCAGCAGCTTAGCCATAAAAGCAGTGGTGAGGCAAGGAAGGTTTTGTGATTTAGAGAATATTATTATAAGATTTTGTATGTGTGTAGGCTGGTGTGTTATTTGTATTGTATTTGTGGATCATTTATGGACAGTAGGAATATTATATCCCTTAAACTTTTCTACCAACACTGTCCACCACTAATCTAATATAAGCAGCATATTTGTTTTGTAGAGTAAAATTATCCAGCTGATTGTCCTGGCTATCTCACTTTAGATCAGAATATTCTTGCTGGTATTAGCATATAGTAGTTGTACACTTAGCAAACATTAGGAGTTAGACTAAACCATGTTTACCTGCTTGTGCTGCAGCAGGGTTTAAACTGTAACCACTAACTTTATACAGATGATGCATAAACTTTTTTTTGACTTTGTCATGTTTGGACAATTATTGGCCTACAGGAAGAGCATTAGTCTTTGGTTCTAGACTACCAATAGTTTGCTATTTTGTTTGTTTTGGTTTGTTTTTTGAAAGACCCAGGTTCTCAATGTTCTGTGCATGAACACACATGTGGTGATGCAGTGCCTGGTCACGTTTTTGAGGAATTACCATTAAGAAGCAATCATAAAAAACAAATAAATAAACAAAAACTAATCTATGTCATGGAAGGAATGCAGTCTAAATATACATTTTCTTTCTATGAGCAGGACAGGAGAACACAAAGAAAGATGTAAGCTACCAGAGAGGTGAAGAAAATGGGTATTTCAGACTGACAAAGACTTCACACAGTTCAAATGTGTCACTCTCCTGAACAGACCCACTGACACAGCCTAACTGTCTCCAACTGTGGTGTGGAGCCAGTGCAGGTGAGGTGCCGACAAGTAGGTGGGTGAAAAATAGGCTGCAAAACCAGTGACAGACAGTGTTTCCTGATGCTATTGCGACTACTTTTGTTCAGTTACATTTAACTTGGATCCTTTTTTAAAAAAACTGTTTGTTATAATTTCATACTGTGAAATTTCATTTCACTCCCAAGAGCCTAAAATTGTTGCTGTAATCTGGCAAAAATCTATCAGCATATCAAGATCCTAACAACACCTCTGTTCACTGCTGTCTTGCCTGTCAGCATCCAGATAAGTAAGAAGTCATTTAAAATCATATTAACGTGCATCATAGCAGAATTGTTGATTCTCACTGTAGCAGTCAGCCTCTCTGATCATCTGATTGGTGCTTTTTTTCTTTGTTGTTTCCCTGATCTTAATTTCAATCTAGATGTGACCACATTTTGGAGGAAGCAGCATCTAAATTTTGCAACAACTTTCATTATTTCATAAGCTTTTAACAAACCACCATTTTAGCCACATTCTAAATAAACAGAGTTTTAGAAACTAGCAGATGTCTTTCTTTAAGTCAAGTTTCTAATCTACAGTTCTTCTGTTTCCACATTTCAATCTGGATGCTAAAAAAGAGAAATTTCCATATGATATGACGTTTTTATGGAAAATGTGTGTTTGTGTATGAGTGTCATTTTTTAAAGTAAGGTAATGGTCAGATACTCTGCTAGACCTCAATCTAAGATGTGTAAATGTGGAAGCCTCCTTTCTGTCCACCACATGATGCCTGGGCACTGTACAGTGATGGTCCCACCCACTCACAGCAGCTGGAAAAAATGCAAATGTTGCTTATGCAATAAAAAGACACTGAAAAAAGAGAATTCATGGATGGGTAGCTTTGCTTAAATCCTCCAGTTTCGAGAGAATGGGACTCATGAAGTGACATAATTTAGCAGGAAGTGCAAAGTCAATTCTAATGAGTCAGGATTGATTCCTGTGAAACTGGGTGGATTAATAATGCTTCTGATAAGAATCTTTTGATTGCTTTGTTAGATGCAGTGTGGTGTTAATGTGAGAACGTTTGTTCAACTTTTTGACAGACAAAGGTTTTACTGCTCTGTCAAAACACTGTAAGAAACCATAAGATTTGAGATAGCATGTGACAATCAGCATATTCCTGTAAACACCAATGCACAATCTGTCACACGATTTATGGTTAAGAAGTGAATTACAGACATGGTTTAAACAAATGATTTGCATTTTAGTTACACTTTCATTACATAACGCTGTCTTTTGTGTGGACATTTGAAGGAATTGCTTTTAATTGTCCTGGATTCTGCACAGTGGATTTTTCCACAACATGACAATCTCCATATACATTCTGTTCTTCGAGAGGTGAGTCATGTAACCCGAGGCTGCTGAAAAGACAATTACAAAACAGAAATTTGACTCCAGTGCACAAACTGTACAAACTGACTCAGCTCAAGTCACAATATTACCTCAACACCCCAACCAGTGTAATCATCTGATAGAGCTAACTGGTGAACAATAAAAAAAAAGAAGTAAAAATAAACTAAAAATGGCCCAGTGCAGTAGAGTAAATCCTTTGATTACATATATGACCTACATTGTGCTTAAATAGGCTAAATGCATGTCAAAAATCTATCTCCTATCTCCTATCTCAGTCATCCAGTTGAGCTTGAAAAGAAGAAAGAGGCTTCTCCAGTTCTAGAATAGCTGGAATAGAGTCCCTGCTTTATACTCTGCTTTATCAACGTGGACTTAAAAAGCAGTGGGTACTAGAGCACTTTTAGAAACCGTGGCCGACCCCAGTGGATCCTGGTCAGGTGCTCCGACAGGATAATGCCCCTAACCTCGGGACTGTGGAGCATTATTAACAAAAATAAAAGCATAAAAAGTGAAAATGGCTGGAAAATTTTAAGGACACCTTCTGCGGATGTTGCAGGTTTCGCAATCTTCCTCGAGCACTTGGAGAAAACGAATTAGTGGAATTTTCCTCTCTGAACACAAACCTGTGGAGTCTTAATGGAAACTTACGGGAAGAAATCATCAGACATGGCACAACCTATGGGCGCAGTGTTGTTTAGAGACATGCGTCAGTAGGTGGCAGTGAACGATATAAATACGAGACACGATGCAGTAATTACACAGCATCACAGTACACCTGTATGAGAGCAACATGGAAGGACACCGCAAAGGTAAGACTTTAGGAAGTCATTCTTTATTTAGATGGAGAGCTTAATTTCCCAACCAGGAAGAGTGTTAAATCACCAAACACTCTAATAATAATAATGATCATGATGATAATAACAATGCTTGCAGTATTATTAACTGAACTATTGGTTCCCTACAGTGTTGAACTGTGCGACTGTGATTTTGTACAGAAATTTCATACTGTATAAAACTCATAGCAGGGTTAATGGGGTGTGGTGGCTTTGTGTTGGTGGTGAGAATCCAGCTATTTGGTTCAAATAGGTGTGCAAAAGGCAATCATGCTTAACTAATGTCTTCCTTAATGAAATTTCATGTCAAGCATCATGTTGCTACAGGCAGCTTCTGAAATGTGCTCCGTAGTGTTGGACTCTTTGAGTACTCTGAGGCCAGCTATTACAGTTGTGGGTCTTTGTTGGCATTACAGATTGTAAAAAGTAGTATCAAAATACAAGTAAAAAAGCCAGTGCTTGATGTCTCTGCTTTCTGTCTCTGATAGTTAACCCTTTAACGCCTGAACTATGAAATAAGTGCCAGGAAATTTACTTTTTTTGATACTGAACTATTTATTCTGACAAATGAGAGAAAAAAAGGAAATATATGAGTTTTTATTTGTATCATATTCACTATAGCCAATATAGTTAAGAGATATTATGCCAATTACTAATCTCACTTTAAAGTGCGATAATGTTCTGATCAGTTTTGGCTTTTAGTTTCGTCTTTGTCGTGTTCTAGAGAGGCTGCTTTGCTTTGTCTCCTACTGGTGTCAGGGAAACAGTGTTGTTGGGAAACAGCGCTTTTGGGAGACTGTTTAGGGTGTGTTTGAAAGCAGTTGGTCAGTCTCAGCACCAGCTGACGTAGGTGACTGTTTTCTGGGACCCTTTTTGGGCTTTGGAGGACTGGGGTGTGGTTTAAGAACTGGATTTAAAACTTGACTAAAAATGTGAACACTTAACTCTGGTTGACCGGCAATTGTTGGTGTTTTTGTGTGTTTATGTAAAGTCTATCGGCAGCGTTTCTGCTTGGTGTTTACCCCAACAGTCATAGCTGTGATGACTGGGTGGACCCCATACTTCACTACCCTGCAGAGCAATGAGCACTGAACTCTAACTGGAATTTAGAAATGTAAAAATAAAAGTGTTCTGTTAACTGGATTTAGAGCTTTTATAATCTTTCCTTTAGTGTATTCACCATGTTGATGTTATAGTTATACTACTATGGTTATACCAAGGTGTCATATTGTTTTGATGTGGGTTGATACCTGGCTGCTCTTTTCTGTGTTTGAAAGATAAAACACTTTTACCCGAATTTCTCTCAGTACTATAACTAAGTCGGTGTTGAAGGTGAAGTGCAGAAGTGAAATCAGCTTTAAGAGAGAAATAATCTTACAGGAAAGTGGATTACAGAAGAAAGTCTGTGTCAACTGAACGAGGAAGTGTTCCATACTAAGAATCAAAAAATGGGAAATTGGAAGAAAAAGATGAATTGCTGAATTGTTACCAAACAATCTTTTACTTCAGCCAGCATTGAGCAAAGCTTCTTTACACGGAAGGCTGTCATGTTTGTACATAATTTGCATCGGCTGAGCTTTTCAAAATGTATCTAATTTTTGATAAAGCCATTGATGTCAGAACTCAGATTATTTCATTTGTCTTTATTCAGAAGAGAAAACCAGTGACGTCCAAAGCCTGGCAGATCCAGGTCATCCGGTGAAATGTTCTCCAGTCATCATTGACAATGTTCCTCTGAATGGACCCACTCTGAATGTACTCGTGTCAGAGAACTTCATTCACCAGTCCATGTCCATCATTGTGGAAGATGCAATAAAAAAGGCCACAGATGTCAGAGAAAAGGTAAACAATGAATGTATGGATATGTAACTATACGACAACAAATTCTGCTCTGTTTGACTTTGACAGTGACATGTTTGTTCCTGCTGATCAGGTTTGTGAGTGGCGCTCTCCTGAGCAGCTGAAAGAGCTGCTGGACCTCGAGCTGAGAGATGGGGCAGAGTCAGAGTCTGAGATCCTGCAGCGCTTCAAAGATGCCATCAGATACAGCGTCAAGACCAGTGAGTGTTTGAAATGTAATGAACTGAGATCCGAACACGAAGACAACACTTTAGGAAAGTGGCTTCCTGAGCTATTATGGTGTCTCTGTAGCAGTGATGTGGAGGGACATTTAATGAACCCAGGCTACCAGATGTAGATACCAAATACCCTGCAGACAATCATCAGAATTATGGGTAGATCAGGAGACAATGGCCCCTGGGCATAAACGGGCACAAACAACACGTTCTCACTCCCAAAGCGTAATATTTGATGCTAGGTGACAAATCGTCAACATATTACGCCTCCGGGCACCCAACAAGTCCCTAAGTGACAAGATCGGAAAAATGAGGAAACGTGAGAACCGTTTGAAATCAATCTACACATGTTCGTTCATTTTACTTAAATCGCTTTGGAAAACACTTTTCCACATCATTAAAGTGCTGGTTAAGGTTAGGGAGAAGGTTATGGTTATGGTTAGGGATAAGGATAGAGTTAGGGCTGGAATACATGGCTGGTAGGTGTATTACTGGGGGACCATAATTCTACTGGATTTCATCCATAACCCGGCGCGTAGCATAAGAACACGGAAGGTCACCTTTCGCCTTCCTCAGGAACGCCGCGGGACGTGACAAATCGTCAGGATGTTACGCCTCGTTTAGTGATCCCTCATGTCTCCTTAATGTAATTTAGCCCCTCTTTAATTGTTGACACCTATTTTCTTTCTTTTATATTTCTGACATCAGTCTGCTGGAGTTTTTAATGTCTCTCTGTTGCTGTTTTCTATTGGCTGAGGTTTTGTATTTCACAGGATTTCTTTGTAGTTTCTTTGCTTGTCTTTGTTGTAATACAGCTTTTTGTTTAGTCTCTTTACAACCCCTTTTTAGTAATTTTGTTATTTTTTTGACTCCCTTTGTTTCTCTTTATATTGTAATTCCATTTTTGAGTCCGTTGGATCTCGACTTAAAAAAGATGCAGTTGTGTTGAACTCTTGAAGATGTCAATTCTGGATGAAGAAATGACACTTTGATGCATTTTTACTTACTTCAGGATGTTTGATTAGCCCTCATCTGATTCTTACCTGGCCTGATTCAACTTTTAATATTTTTTAGCTCATCCTCGTTTCTTCAACCAGCTGTATGCTGGGATGGATCCCTACTCTATGGTGGCAAGCTTCATTATTGAGGCCCTCAAGCCCAGTCTGTGAGTTACAGCACTTATTTACAGCAAAATACTTTGTAGAGAAATCCTGCAGAATCATTCACTATTCAGTACTGTTGTAATATTTGGTAAATGTTTGGTTTTTAATCAGGTACACATACGAGGTGGCTCCAGTCTTCACGCTGGTGGAGGAGGCTGTGTTGAAGAAGATGATGGAGCTGATTGGCTGGAAGGATGGCGGAGATGGAATCTTCAATGCAGGTACAATCGCTGACAGATAATAGCAGCAGGTGTACCAGAGTTGGAGAAAGAAGAAAATAGTACAACGTCAACATATCAAGTCATGAAACTGATAAAAAAAAAATGAGACTGTGACATCCCCTCTTCTTTTAATGACACCTTGCACATTTTTTAGAAGATGGCCAGTTATTGTAGTGATGAAAACCAAATGCTTATACTATACTGGCTGATATAGGAATTTAGCTGCTCAACAGCTTAAAACCTGCTTTGACATATTTTTATGTGATAATGCATCCAGTGAGAGGTGACAGGTTGGTTTCTTGCAGAAAAGCCAGTTTTGCACGTTCTTGTAATGAGTCATTCAGTTGTGTTATCTTACGATTCTTTGAGAAATAAGGATAATCTTGGTGGTAGTATATGTCTCTCTGATTACACTACCTCAAAAATTGTTAAGGTTGCCCATGCCGTGCACACAAAAGCTTCCACACTGTCACAGATTCTGTGTTTTTAACTGTGTGTGCCACATTTCAGTAAAATAGTCTTCAGTTTGTGCATCATTGCACTTTGTCACAACCTTTTTGGACACACAGTTGAATGTCAATATCTATTTCTTTAAAAAATAAACATCTCCTATCTTGCTTTCCTTCCAGGAGGTTCAATGTCCAACATGTACGCTGTGAACTTAGCCAGGTACCGTTGCTGCCCTGACATAAAGGAGAACGGCCTCTCTGCTGCTCCACACTTGGTCATGTTCACGTCACAGGAGGTACGTTTTCTAAAATGTCATCACAGAAAAATTATTTCTCTGATTTTTTTTTTGGGCCACATTTTCTTACTTCCTAAAAGAAAATTCTTAATATAACTTTTCTCAGAAGAAGCTCTTCTCTGTCTTTTGTCTAACCCTCTTAATAAGCAGAACATTATTTTCTGGCCTCTTTAACACAAACGGCATGAATGTTTTACTTGCTTGATTAAGCAGACAAATCTTGTATCTCTTGAGGGGATGCTCGCCTTGTAAATATACCAGATTCTTTGAACAGCGGGTCACGTGGTGAAATTAGATCTGCTTTGTACGATCGTAATTGTTGCGTAATTCTTCCTTTATCTCTTTCAGTGTCATTACTCCATTTCCAAAGCAGCAGCTTTGCTGGGGATTGGCACAAAGAATGTTTATGCGATACCATCTGATGAGAGGTAAAGAGCCACTCGCACACTCCTGTCTGTTTACACCTACAGAGGGACCTGACATTGCACGGTCCAGAGTTGGTGTGGGAATACCTCATTGTGTTTCAGTGAAAATGACACTTCCTGTGTTAGTCAGAACATAATCTGCTGGAGTAAAAATGAATTAGGCTATGTTCACACTGCAGGTCTTAATGCTCAATTCCGATTTTTTGATCAAATCCGATTTTTTTGTCTGCTTGTTCACACTACAAATAAAATGTGTCAGCAAACGCGCTCTAGTGTGAACCCTCAAAGCGGCCCGCATGCGCAAAAGGAGACGTCACACACAACGCGCTCTGTTTAGACCCAGACCAAACAGTATTGTTTGACTGATGGCCCTTAATATAAAGACTTGTTTCGGACTTTATGTTTCCCAATTTTGCTTTAAGTTATAAGGTTATTTTGTTATTTACATATGGCCTAATAATTACCCTTATTGCTGTTTTAGAGAGGAGCGGTGCTTCAAAGGATAGTTGCAGATTTCTGTCAGAATCTGCAGATTATACAGTACAAATAAAATGTTCACGTTTCTCCAATGTTGTCTTCCCAACAGTTTCACTAACATCTACACGGGATGGCCAGGAAGCGTTCACGATGGTCTTCTCGGGCGCTTCTCTGGCGCTGATAATTGGCGTCTGTCTTGTGTCAGTGACGTAAAAAAAAAGGATTTAATGCGACATGACCATTCAAACAGCAGTCGCTTTGTAAAACATCAGATAGGTATCGGATTCAGTACCACATACGAATGTGACCCAGATCAGATTTGAAAATATCGGATTTGTGCTGTTCACAATGTCATACCATGATCGGATATGGGTCACATAGGGTCAGAAAAGTCGGATTTGATGCGCTTTCGCCTGCAGTGTGAATGTAGCCTTAGTGACGCTGACTGAATGATGAGTTGCTGTGTGTGTTTTTCAGAGGGAAGATGATTCCTTCTGCTCTGGAGGAGCAAATATTATCTGCCAAAAGTGAGGTGAGCGAGCAGTCGCTGGCTGTTGTGATGGGCTTTTATTAAAGTTACAGGATTATTGAACAAAATGTTCCTGTGTGTGTGTGGGTGTGTTCAGGGTGCAGTTCCCTTCATGGTAAACGCCACTGCCGGAACCACAGTGCTCGGAGCATTTGATCCCATCGACGAAATTGCCGACATCTGTGAGAAGCACAACCTGTGGCTGCATGTGGATGTGAGCCCTATGATTAATTAATCGATTTATTTATTTCCTGTAACCATGTCTGACAATCAGCTCTTCTTATTATAATATTCTCTTTTTTCCTCAGGCATGTTGGGGAGGAGCAGCTCTCGTGTCCAGCAAGCATAAACACCTGTTAAAGGGCATCCACAGGTAAACAGGGAGCTGTATGGATGAAAGCATCGTTGCTTCTTATTAAAGTGAAATGCTGATCGTTTCCCGTTGTAAACTCTCCTCCTGCTTTGTGCTTTTGATCAGAGCCGACTCTGTTGCCTGGAACCCTCATAAGATGCTGATGGCATGTCTGCAGTGCTCGGCTTTCATGGTCAGAGACAAAACGGTAAGCATATATAATCCTCATCAACAGACTCCTCATCTGTGGTCCAGAAAACTGCACATGTGACTGTGACTTCTTACATTTTTGGCCTTTTTGCAGCTTCACATATTTAGGATAAATCTTTGACAGGAAAAAAGTTATAAATTATAACAAGCTTGACACTACTTGTGTGTTACCTACACAAGTTATAAAGAAAACTTTAATTAAAGTTATAGTCAAACACAAAAGGTCAGCTGAATGTTAGGTTTGGCTCCCACTCACTTCTCTCAAGGCCTGAAAGACAGACTCAGGGCTGTTGGGTAATTCTGCAAACTCATCCAGTGAGGTTCATCTGTTGGCTCTTGTGCTCTTTCTGTTAACAGAAATTCAAACTAGAAATGTAGAGTTTATCCATTCTAGACAATAACTGTGCAGCTCTGTCATGATGTCCGGACCCATCAGTGAGTCAGTGCAGTTACTAATACTGTGCTACACGAGTACATGCATACTTTGGTTCTTTTTGTTGTTTTTTTCCTGCATGCAGTATGACACTGCAGGGAGTCAGTAGTACATATTGCATGATTCAGAGGTAGCAAAAGTAGACATAATCTTCACCTAAATAGAAATACAGATAATTGTGTTACATCAGCTTTTTACTTTGTTAAAGTTGATTTACTGATTCAGGCTCTGAAATATACTCAAAGCATAAAATTGAATATGAGCTGTTCTACAAGCTATTTTTGTTTAAAGCTAATTGAACCTCTACGGGCCAAAATAATAGAATAATACAAATAATATAAATACAAGGGAATATGTTATATAGAACACAAGCAAAGAAAATTAAAGGGAAGAGAAAAAAATAGCTTTATTTGCTGTTTCTTAGTTTGTAGATGGCTGACTGAACAGAAAAGCGAATGTAGCGTGGAGACAACAAGATGAGTTGTAGTGGTACAGGGGAAAGAACCACTTAAAAATAAGTCACAATCATTTCTATTGTGTACAATGCACACGTAAAACAATTTAAGCTCGTAAACCAAAACAACAACAAACTATTTTTACATAACCCATACACCCTATATACATACATATATGTTGGTTGTTTTTTTTTAAACTGAGTAATGTTTGGACATTGTGGAATTATATCTATGTGACAAATACCTTAATGAATACTTTAATACGTTAATCTATATATGTGAGGATAAAGGTGAGGTCTGTTTTATGTCAGTCCATCAGTGGTTGTTGAAATTCTGTAGACTTTAGTGTAACTCGGCAAACATGACTGGAATATGAATGTACGTCAGAGAAATATGACCAGCCACGTGCGCTTAATTAACAAGTTGAGGCTAGGACAGATCACCAGTCTAACTGTCTATATAAACAGTGGAGCATTAGACAGCTATGTGCTTCAGCGCGGTCATTCAGCAGAGCTCTGAGCCTGGGGTGGACCTGCCAGTACAGTCCACTGCAGACCAGTTCTCTTGTAGTTCTATACATAACATATACATTTATACATAATTCTAAATGCTCACATAAAGGCCTAGTTGCATTATGCTGTCAACATGTGCAGGCTTACACTTTTTCCACACTGATTAAGAATCACTGAGGGAAAACTCAGTAAAAGGAAACTTTAAACAGTAAAAGGAAACATTCAGTATGCAGTCCTAAATACCCATCATTATTTAGCCTTGTGCAGACTACAAGTCTTGGTTTCCTTTTTTTTTTCTTGTGCTGACATAAATAAAAAAAAAGTTCTCCGACTGATATACCAGGGTCTCTTACCTCCTGTTAAAATATAAAATGTACTCTATATAACTCATCTGTATCCTTGTGCTTCCTCAGAGTCTCCTGCAGCGCTGCCACTCTGCACGGGCCTCTTATCTCTTCCAGCAGGACAAGTTCTACGATGTCAGCTACGACACGGGGGACAAGTCAGTGCAGTGCAGCAGGAAACCAGACGCTTTCAAAATCTGGCTCATGTGGAAGGCTTTGGGAAGCAGAGAGCTGGAGCAGAGGGTGGACAGAGCTCTTGCCATGGCAAGGTCAGTCTGAGGAACCATGGGCTGCAGATAAAAATCACAGTGACTGCATAGCAATATTTACTAAATCAGCTGGTCACAGAAATATGCACCAAAAATTTATGTAGTGGTCTTTTACGCTACAGAAGTATCGCTCGTTCATGTAATACAGGCTTTGCAGGATAAATGACAAAAGAACAGACCCAGCAGTGCTTCATGCATAGAGACTGAGGAAGAGCCTGCAGTGAACTTTGTGCTCTAACTTTAACTGACAATATGAAACGATGTGCACCAGTGTGGTGACCAAGCTGGTGCACAGTGCACTCTAGTGGCCATTTTTGTTAATGACCTCAGTAATAAGCAAAAATGTGGAATGGCATTATTATCATTTATATGTTTAATTTCAATAAAATAAAAATAATAAAAATGCAAACTATACAGTAACATTTTAATAAATTAATTAATAATTAATGAAAAATATTACTGTTTTTAAAATTATTGGCACACTATGTAATCCCTAGGCTATATAGTACATTCTCAATGCATTTTATAGATTTAGTTGCTTTAATAATTAAAAAATATGTAGTTAATTATCGATATGAATGACTAATGATTGAATTAAAAAAACCCAGTTACATTAATATTAACCTCAATTCTGAAAATATTGTGATAAATGCAAAGGCTTTCCCTATGACAGCAGGGACAGGCTCCACCCCTAAGACTAAGTATTATTGTGGCTTGTATGTTTAGTGGTGGAAATGACGATATAAATCTGTGCTGCAATCTGAAGCTAAATCTTCTTCATCGCAGGTATCTGGCACAAGAGATCAAGCAAAGAGAAGGATTCCGTTTGTTGATGGAAGTAAGTTCATTTACACTAAACCACTAAATTTCACGTCATTATGAACTGAAAAGAAGCATTTCATTCATGTTTTTATTTATTTATAGAAGTGCATACATCTCAAGTTTGTATTTTCTCTACAGCCTGAATATGCAAATATTTGCTTCTGGTACATTCCACCCAGCTTGCGAAACCTTCCAGATGGCCCTGAGCTCTGGGGAAAGCTCCACAAAGTAAGTTGTTAACCACCTGAAAGTGATATTCTAAAATGTGACGGTGACCAAATCCTCCGCAGTGTGTTTTGTGCCAGTCACTGCAGTGTTCCCTCCCTCCTCCTGCAGGTGGCACCTGTGATCAAAGAGCGCATGATGAAGAAGGGCAGCATGATGGTAGGCTACCAGCCCCACGGAGAAAAGGCCAACTTCTTCAGGATGATCATCATCAGTCCTCAGGTCAGCAGGCAGGACATGGACTTTGTCCTGGATGAGATCCATAATCTGGGAAAGGACTTGTGATGACTCTCTAGCTTTGCACATCAGAGGCAGGCTTGTTGAGAACAGGGCCAGTTTTACCACCACCATTATGCAGCCCCCTCCACCTTTCAGTTTTCACTTCCTTTTGTTGTTTACAAAAATGTATTTAATCTATTTAAATGTAAGTAAGGCAGAGAAGTGATGTAATGACAGGGGCAGAGATGTATGTTTGTTTACCCGCTACCTGATTTCCTCTTGATTTATTTTTGTTATAGTTTTTATATCTCATAGTGAAATGCTGTTTGTCTTAGATTTTTATTAAAGTCCTAAAAGTGATTTCACTCATCAACTTGTGAATGACTCGTTAATCCGCTAGC
Source organism: Oreochromis aureus (assembly GCF_013358895.1). Classification (NCBI taxonomy): domain Eukaryota; kingdom Metazoa; phylum Chordata; class Actinopteri; order Cichliformes; family Cichlidae; genus Oreochromis; species Oreochromis aureus. Next base: position 4,619,401 of record NC_052952.1, on the reverse strand, counting down.
TTACACTGAGAGTGCTCACACAATCCATCAAAGATGTGTTAATGTTTTACCAGAACACAGCTGGTCAGCAGAGGCCCCACACGATCACTGTGGCTTAACAGCCACAGCATGCATTCATGTTTATCTCACTAAGTGAGCTTATCTTTGTAGATGCTAGTGACCTGAAATCCTTTGTTACTCTGCAGAAGCTCATAATGGAAGCATCAGCTGGCAGCAGGGTGTTTAAGTCAACATCAGTGAAATACCCCAGCGAACTTGAAATAAAATATCTTAGCTGATGGCTTCTTTTCACAAATATATGAATCTTTATGCAGAGCCCAGAATGAAAGAAAGAGACTCTCTCTCGCTATATATATATATATATATATATATATATATATATATATATATATATATATATATATATATATATATATATAGGAGGATGATATTTTGTCCCACTGTATACTTCAGTGTATATTGTGGGTTTACAATAAAACTCAACTTGACAAAGGTGGTGTTCAGACCAGGAACCTTCTTGCTGTGAGATGACCTTGTTAACCACTGCGCTAACAAATTTTGCCCAATCAAGCCTAAATTTCCGAAAAAAATGTAGAATCTATAAATTTATGACATGCTGGTGGCGGTGTGTGAAAAAATATCCAGAATCAAAGGCAACCAAAGCCACAAAAACCACAGACAATAGGATAATTATCAAAAGAAAAATTCAGTCTCTGTGGTAATGTGCCACTAACAACTGGTCAAGTATCACATCCATGCCTTTTCCAGACTCTTACAGTAAATGCATCACACACAGTGATGCAACCAGATTCTTACTCTGGATGGCATTACCTTGGCCTCCAGTAACACTGCGAAGAACCTTGGAGTCATTTCTGACCAGGACATGTCCTTCAATGCACATATTAAACAAATATGTAAGACTGCGTTCTTCCATTTGCGTAATATCTCTAAAATTAGAAATATCCTGTCTCAGAGTGACGCTGAAAAACTAGTTCATGCATTTATTACTTCCAGGCTGGACTACTGTAATTCATTATTATCAGGATGTCCTAAAAACTCCCTGAAAAGCCTTCAGTTGATCCAAAATACTGCAGCAAGAGTCCTGACAGGGACTAGAAAGAGAGCAGATTTCTCCTGTTTTGGCTTCCCTTCATTGGCTTCCTGTTAAATCCAGAATTGAATTCAAAATCCTGCTCCTCACATACAAGATCTTAAATAATCAGGCCCCATCTTATCTTAATGACCTTGTAGTACCATATCACCCTATTAGAGCACTTCGCTCTCGCACTGCAGGCTTACTTGCTGTTCCTAGAGTATTTAAAAGTTGAATGGGAGGGAGAGCCTTCAGTTTTCAGGCCCCTCTTCTGTGGAACCAGCTTCCAGTTTGGATTCGGGAGACAGACACTATCTCTACTTTCAAGATTTAAACAAAATTTTCCTTTTTGCTAAAGCATATAGTGAGGGTTGGATCAGGTGACCCTGAATCCTCCCTTAGTTATGCTGCAATAGGTGCGGGCTGCCAGGGGATTCCCATGATGCATTGAATATTTCTTCTTCAGTCACTGTTCTCACTCACTAAGTGTTAACAGACCTCTCTGCATTGAATCATGCTTGTTATTAATCTCTGTCTCTCTTCCACAGCATGTCTTTATCCTGTTTTCCTTCTCTCACCCCAACCGGTCACAGCAGATGACCCCGCCCCTCCCTGAGCCTGGTTCTGACGGAGGTTTCTTCCTGTTAAAAGGGAGTTTTTCCTTCCCACTGTCGCCAAAGTGCTTCCTCATAGGGGGTCATATGATTGTTGTTTTATTGTATTATTGTAGGGTCTACCTTACAATATAAAGCACCTTGAGGCGACTGTTGTTGTGATTTGATGCTGTCTAAATAAAATTGAACTGAATTAAAATCACATAAACTTTTCACCTTCTAAGAAATATCTGTTTTTCCTCATTTGATCCTACTAGATATTTGTGTGAATAATTGCAACATAAGTTGATCTTGTTTTATGACCAAAGCTGTGCTTTGTGGGTTTACAGTGACTCTGATGTTTCATGCTAAATTTGAAGAAATTTCCCTTAGTGTATCTTTGGCACCATGTCATGTTCACAAGAATGGGAAGGAAAACCTGAAGACAGGTTTGGCTGTTACTGGCCTGCATAACAAGGCATAACATTAATTATTCAGGGAGATAAAACACATGGGCATTATTGAAAGACAAATATATATTTAGACAAAACAAAACAAACCACAAATGATATACAGCGTGTGAAATTCTGACATTTATTTTAGTTGTCTGGTTGTTATTTACAGATTAAATATTTACAGATAATCAGACATCTTTGTAAGTTATTAAGTTACATCACTCTCTGATAGTGCTGTGAGAATTCCCTGACATATCCATCTGTGCCAGAGGAAGGCTCTTTGCATACACTGATCATTAATCACAAGTCCTTTCCCAGGTTGTGGATCTCATCCAGGACAAAGTCCAGGTCCTGCCTGCTGACCTGGGGACTGATCACAACCATCCTGAAGAAGTTGGCTTTTTCTCCAAGGGGCTGGTAGCCCACCATCATGCTGCCCTTCTTCATCATTCGCTGTTTCACCACTGGGGCCACCTAGAGGTGCAGGGTAGAAACTGCAGTGACTTTTTACTCCATACTTATGTCCAAAAGCCTGCAGCAGTCTGTAAGAGGGTCACACTTTTCCTGTTTATCACAACAGAATTCATGCATTTACCAAACTAAAACTAATTAATCTCTTCATGTCAGCATTAGAATACATTAAAATAACCCTCTGCAGTGATGAACTCCTTACAGTGTGGAGCTTCTTCCAGAGCTCAGGACTCTCAGGAAGGTTCCTCATGCTTGGGGGAAGGTACCAGAAGCAAACGTTTGCATATTCAGGCTGCAGAGAAAAACAGTTCAAACTAGAAAGTGCATTTTCTGAAGAAACTGCAGTGTGAATGCTTGAATCTGAATGTATGCACTGAAATGAATTAATTGCTGAATATTAAGCCAAAAATGTTGAATGAGCTGGAAAATACAGAGTTTTTAACCTGAAAACAAAAGTGCAGTACTTTTGAAACCTGATGTTCACACAGAAGAAGCTGGAAAATAGCTGAAAATGTTTTAAATGTAAATTAGAAAAACCTAAGTAATGAGAAAAGAAAATTAGAGTCAGAAAATATCTGAATGAATATCAAAAGTTCATATTCTTTGAATCACTGAATGACTAGAATGTGATCCCTCCACTTGGATCCACACAGTTTAAAAAGTTTAAATCTCTGAGCTTTGAAAGACACTGTGCTGTAAAGAGAACAACGATGGCTTCGTTTTGAGGGTAAAATGATTGCTGTAGACCAAACACTGTGGACACAGCAGCAGTTGAAAGAGAAGTGTTTAAGATGATTCTTGGCACAGTGAGAGACAGAGCTCGTTAGGCAGGCAGGTGTGAGCCTGGTTGCTATAGTGACTGCACCCAATGGCTCCATACACACGCACAGACATGCACCTCACTTTTGCTGCTTAAAATGAACAGAAAAGTCAGGTCGAAACAAATCGCTCCCAAATGAAAAGTACAGGTCCTATTGACGAAATTCTTTCACAGTGAGCGGCAGCAATGTCCAGTCTACCTAATTCTCAGTTTTCATGCCTGTGGAGTTTATTATATGGACGTGGTGACAGTGGAAAGACACCATGCTCTTCTGATTTTCAAACGAACCTTCTGAGCCATTTTAACATTAGAGTCTATGGAGGAGTTGGAGGGAGGAGGCTCTGCATTGGTGACATTTATGAAAGAACCATAACACCTAGGACAATAGTAAACACATTGGATGAAAGAGGTCAGCGATGGCTACGTTTTGAGGGTAAAATCATACCTGTAGAGCAAACGCCGCAGACACAGCAGCAGTTTTAAAAAAGATTTTAAGATTAATTTTTTTGCTCCTCTCACTCTAGCAGTTGAGCTGTCTCACTCTAGCCCCAACATTCCGTCCCATACACACCCATTATAAACTCTGAAACGGGTGAAAAAACATCATGAAACTTAAACTGGAACTAAAGAAAAAGTATAATAGATATTGAAAAGATAAATACAAGTTGAATAGTTGAATGTCTTGTCTTCGTTTTAAAGTTTGAATGGTGGCTCCACGTCAACGTATGTGGAAGTAGATACAGTTTAAAGAGGAGTAAGTTGAAGGAGAATTTGAAGGGTGTCCCCATTGAAATACATGGGAAATTTTTGTTGAAAAAAGTTGAATAATTTTAAAAATATAAATGTTATAAATGAGAAAAATAGAAGCAGTCATGTCCAAAAGAAGAGGAATCTAACAGTGTTTGAATGGTTTTTCTAAGTTGAACGGTTTTGAAGGAGATAGAGTACAAAAAACGTACGGAATAGATAAAATAGAATAAAGATTAGAAGAACAATACTGTGAATGCTTTTACAAGCATTCACACTAATAATACTGCCTTAAAGATGAAAATAAAGCGAGTGAAATGGCTCAAGGTTAGCTTTAGGTGTTTAGTTTCAAATCATGCATGAATATGCAAGGACGTACTTCCAGCACAAGACGGAATCCTTCTCTTTTCTTGATCTCCTCTGCAAGATACCTAAAAACACATCACGTCAGGTTTCAGTGTTCAGTTTAAAAAAGAGACAGAAACCAAAATGTCTTCTTGATTCATCAGAAATGTTAATATTACAATGAAACGTGGTTGCACTGCTTAACCTGACTTCTAGATTAAGGAAACTGGGAAAAAATGTACTTGTTATCAGCAGTCATGTCTGTGAGATAGTAAACGTAAAAGTTAAATATAACTTTACTGTGAAGGACGACTGATAATTTCTATTTGCCCACACTGACCTTGCCATGGCGAGGGCTCTGTCCACCCTCTGCTCCAGCTCTCTGCTTCCCAAAGCCTTCCACATGAGCCAGAACTTGAAGGCGTCCGGCTTCCTGCTGCACTGCACTGACTTGTCCCCCGTGTCGTAGCTGACATCGTAGAACTTGTCCTGCTGGAAGAGATAGGAGGCCCGAGCAGAGTGGCAGTGCTGCAGGAGACTCTGAGGGAGCACAGTGAGAAAGACTTAACATGAAAAAAGAAATTTAATCTTTCGTGATTATACTGAAATGATAACACAGGATAGAGGATGTGAAGGGCATCTGTCCCAGCTGAAGACCTGACTCACATTCTGTTGATGTGGCACATCATTGTGGATCATTGTGACATTGCTGTCACTCTTGCTGGTTTTACTGATGGTATTTGTTTTTTCATTCAGCAAATATGACTTATCAATCTTATCAGACTCACCGTTTTGTCTCTGACCAGGAAAGCAGAGCACTGCAGAGAGGCCATCAGCATCTTGTGAGGGTTCCAAGCAACAGAGTCAACTCTTCATCAAACAAATGAAAGATGACAGAGCGAGGTTACATTCCACCTTACCTAGGCTGCAGTTCTGCAAGTTTACGTTCATCTTTGAAGCTTAAATTTACCAGTAACAGAAAAGTTGGTTTGTAGATAAATAGTAAGTCTTGATCTTTTAATAAAGAATGAAAATCACAAGATAAAATTATAGGGACTAAAATAGAAATCTGCACAATTAAACATTAATTTTTGCTTACTTGTAGAAATTAAAATGTGGTTCTACAAGAGGGTTCCATACAGAGAGTTGCAGTTGTGTGTCATGCTGTAAAAAAACAGCTACTACATTGTTTGTTTAGGGAGATTTGTACGTAGTGTTTACCTGTGGATGCCCTTTAACAAGTGTTTATGCTTCTTAGACATGATAGCTGCTCCTCCCCAACATGCCTGAGCACAGACAGACAGAAGAGGAAAGTACTGATGAGCAACGCTGAGCGACAGGAGGGATTAAATGACTCGATTAAATAACGAGCTCACATCCACATGTAGCCACAAGTTGTGCTTCTCACAGATGTCGGCAATTTCGTCGATGGGATCGAACGCTCCGAGCACCGTGGTTCCTGCTGTGGCGTTTACCATGAAGGGAACTGCACCCTGAGTACAAAGAATGAGATATTATCTTTTGGCTCATTTACCATTTCAAGACTCTTTGTATCAAAGCTCAGAAAAATAAGATGGTTGACTAACCTCACTTTTTGCCAACATTATTTTCTCCTCGAGGGCTGAGGGAATCATCCTTCCTCTGAAAAAGACACAAAATTCCGATCGAAGACATGAGACAACCTGAATTCAGTCACTACGACTCCGTCTCTCTGCGTCCATAGATGATCAGGAGTTTTAAAGAAAAAAGGGAAGTGTGTGAAACCAACAGTGCACCTCTCATCAGTTGGGACAGTATAAACATTCTTCGTGCCGATCCCCATTAAAGCTGCTCCTTTGGAAATGGAATAATGACACTGAAAGATATTAAGCAAGAGTTTGTCAGTAAATATGCATGCCTGTACTGGTTGGCTCTGTTGCTCTGGCTGGCTTCCACAACCACAGCAAATACTTCCAGATCACTCATGGGTCTTAATTTAATGTCTCACAATGAATCCCTCTTTAATCTTTAATCAAGCAAGTAAACCATTTGCTTCAGTTATTATTTGTGTGAAACAGGCAACACTTTGCAAAAGAGAAAGAAAAACTCCCTTTTAACAGGAAGAAACCACAGAAACAACCAGGTTCAGGGAGGGGTGGCCATCTATGTGAACGGTTGGGTATATTTTCACTTTTTTGTAGTGAATGCAGGCAGTGACATCTTTCCAGGAAAACCAGCTAATAACTCCAAATCACTCTAGGCTTACCCTAATTCTTATCCACACTTACCTCCTGGGACGTTAATATGACCAGTCGAGGAGCAGAAAACATGCCAACCTCTTTAAAATCTGGGCAGTAGCGGTACCTGGCCAAGTTCACAGCATACATGTTGGACAATGAGCCACCTGAAAGGAAATTATCCCAAGATGACTTTACTTGTTAAAATAAAGATCTTTCTTAATTTCAAACATCCCATTTATTGATGTCCAGTTGGACACACAAGTACAACTGGACTTGGATACCTGGGTTAAAGATTCCATCACCTCCTTCTTCCCAGCCAATCACCTTGATCATCTTCCTGAGCACAGCATCCTCCATCAAGGTAAACACTGGAGCCACCTCATATGTGTACCTGACAGATATCACATACGTGTGTGATTTAATGTGTAGTATAATTCCTGAGAGAACAGTGGACAGCATAAATATTTCCATGTGTGACTTACAGGTTTACAGTAAGTTGTATGACTCACAGATTGGTTTTGACTGCTTCAGCAATGAAGCTTGCCACCATAGAGTAGGGCTCCATCCCTGCGTACAGCTGATTGAAGAAACGGGGATGACCTACAGAGATGGGACAGAAATACAGTGCAAAGCTAGGATCATATGCTAACTATTAGTTTGACTTTCCTTTTAATTTGATAACATTTGTGCTGAATCATACACCTCATACTGGTGCAATGCAAATTTGCGTCACTGTCACTCAGTATGCAAGCAAATCGATGAACAATTATGTATCTGGCTGCCAGGAGACTTACTTAGAGGCTCTTCCGATCTTGAAATTTGGGAAGTCAGTCAAATTCGTCAGATCTTAACACTTTCTCCTCTTAAATTTTAAATCCAAGAGCATTGCATATAGACAGCTTACATCAAATCTGTCTGTAGAGCCCAGATATTCCTTTTGTCTAAAGTTACTGACTGATTGTGTTTTTTCATGTCCTGTAAACTGGGGCATTGAACAGATTGCTAGAGCTTGATTGTGCACTAATGCTTATTATCACTCAATCAGACATATACTGCATGGCATATGGCTTGTGGGAAACAGAAGAAGCACCCAATGTGAAGCTGTCATAATTAGAAATCCGTATGACAAATTGTAAAGGCAAGAAAATGTTTAGTTTAAATTTATGTTCAGTTTAAGTTTACAATAAGAGTTTTAGTTTGTTTCATTTTGGTTTGGGCACATCATGTTAGTTGTTTTTCCTCCAAAGCAGGTGCTTAAAAATGCACATAACATAAATACACACCGTTATATACTGTAGGCAGTCGCTGAAAGTTATGAACACTCACTGGTCTTGACACTATATCTGATGGCATCTCTGCATCTCTGCAAGATCTCAGATTCCGCCTCTCCTCCGTCTCTCAGCTCGAGGTCCAGCAGCTTCTTCAGCTGCTCGGGGGAGTGCCACTCACAAACCTGGAAAACAGGCACAGAGGTGTCATTGTCAAGGTCAACCAATAACAATACTTGAAGCATATTTTACACTATCCACCACCTAAAGAGACAAAACTAAAAAAAGGCAAGTTAAAATAGTTAGCAAATTAAATATAAATTAAATATAAATATATATATAAATATAATTTGATTACTTTAGACAGAAACAAATAATATAATTATAACTTTAAGATTCAGTTCCATTGTTACTGTGTTTTTAAATGCTGCTGATTTTTAAATGCAACCACTAACCAGTGCTTTTCCTTATTGTTGGTCATTTACATACTGTTACAATGATGGATGTTTATATTAAATATAACTACAGTGTCAGCTCACAGCTTTGTTCTGTATGACAGGTCGATGTCTTTAATATGTGAGAACACCAACCTGCTGCTCAAATGATTTGTTAGGGAGGGGCAGCCAATCACAGGTAAGTTGGTCTATAATATAAGTGGTTTAACAGGTAAACAAAAACAAGCTAAAACAGCTCAAACTTAAGGGCTGTGCCAAAGCACAGTGTAAGATAAAATAATCAAGGTAACGCTTTATAATCCCCTGTAATTAAATGGAATTTGAATGAATATTATTTGAAATTAAAATGTAATTATACTTTCATACAAATTCAAAAATACTTAAATGTAGGTACACTATAATAAACATGTCATGTTTCTACACGAAACAAAGAATATTTAAACTGTAAGTAAATGTATGTAGTCTTTAAATAGTCATAAGTAATTTTAGGTGGTGCATGTGTAATTTTAAGTCTTGCATAACTTCAGGCGTGTTACAGCAAGTGTAACAAAATATTATAATTATTTTAAGTACTGCCCAGCTAATTTCTTGGTAAATTTTTGGAAAAACATCATGCATTAAAAGTACGCTGCACTTTCCTGTAAACTCCTTTTGAAATTCAAATGTTTGCTGTGAGGCAACAGTGCTAATCACCACGCCACCATGCTGCCATCCATCCATGTAAATTTAGAATAGAATAGAATAGAATAATCCTTTAATTGTCCCACAAGGGGAAATTTGGTTGTAACAGCAGCCAAAAAGACACATATACAAACAAACAGTACACAGGACACAGAACAGAAACATACACAATTTTTCTTACATATTTTACTTTTACTATTTTACTTACACTATAACTGTTTCCTGTAAAAAACAAACTTGTTATCTCCTTATTCTAGAGTGCCAACTTTTAAATATTTATAGGTAAATATAATTGCACTGTACTTTCAAAGAAAACATGTTGGAATTCCATTTTTTAAATCCATTTTAAATACCCTGGATTTCAAATAATAAATAAATACAACAATGCGTTACCTTCTCTTGGACATTCGTGGCCTTCTTCACTGCCTCGTCCACAATGATTTCCATCGCTTGTCTGATGAAGGACTCTGCTACTTGTTCATCTGCAGTGGAGCTGTTCACATCAAAGCTGCCAGCTGGAGAACATTTTTCAGGTTCTGCCACAAGGGCCTGGCTTTCACAGGACTTCACCCCTTACAAGAAAAAAGAAAAAAAGAAAAAAAGGGCCTTACTCTGTCTCATAAGTACAACATTTTTTTGTCCCCTTGTTGCATAAAATAAAAGAAAGGAACAACACATGTCACTTCATTACCTAGTCCTGCTTCTAGTTTCTTAATTTTCCCACTGATTTCAACGATTCCTCGATTCACTTCAAATTCTTTTTGAGGCATTAAGATCATGAATGAAAGAAACACGCTGTGATGGCAGCTTTATACATCTGTGATTTTGCACAAATGTTACTTCCAGTTTAATGCTGCAGAATTATCACCAAAATAAGTCTAAATAAGCTTTTCATTTGCATCTGGAGTCATTTATATTTGGCAGGTTCCCTCTGCTCTGCCCTTCTGAATGCACATGTGGGGAACCAAAAATGCAGAGAGAGCACAGAAAACATGAAAAGAAGGAACAGTGGAGGGAGGTGGGTTTGCAAAGCAGCATGTCGAGGCAGCAGCGACTCCGTGCAGGTTGGAGCAACATAAATAGCACACACCATATCTAATTTGCCAATAGGATGCACAGAACGTATCAGCTGAGTCATCAGATGATGTGGGCTGGCACTGAGATGAGCTGATAGGCTGATTGCAGCCCTCCCTGACTCTGCGGACTGTTTGAACTAACCCTGTGCTCAAGCGTCACCTGCCACTTAACTGTACTCTATGTTACTTTTTCCCTGTGTAAGTGTAACTTTAAGATCTCACTGTCTGCTATGCCCTCTCATGTCTTGTCATATCTTTCTTACACTTTTCTGGCGTGATTGTCCAAGTTGTCACCTGACCTCTGAGCTGACTGACCTCTGGCCTTGTCAGTTATGGCAACAGTCCAAATTGTATGACGAAATGAACTTAGTCACCTTCAAAACAAACTGCTGCTTATCTTTCGAACTTCATTCCAATAATTCAATTAAAGACAAATGTTACTTTTCGTTTTGAAAAGAACCATTTCAAATTCAGTTTTTTTCTTTTTAGCGTTGTCTCAAGGCTGGGCTATTTCCAGCAGATACAGAGCAGTGCAGAGAGATAACATATAGAACATTTAAAGGTCTTTAAAGCGATAAGTTTAGATGTGTGGAAGGCTTTCTGAGGAACTGAGTTAAAGAATTCAAAATCTTTTTTTACTTTTTAAAATATTTTTCCTTCCCTCTGATGAGGTTATCAAGCTCAAAACATCATTTTTAGTTGTTATTCTTGCAGGAATACGGATTGATTTATACTGTGCATGAATAAAATATAAAGAATAAAAATAAAAAATGACTTTAAACATATCAGAGCATTATTTATGAAAGAATATCATTCATTGCGCCTAAAAAGATGCAGCATGTGGTACTTTGTGCTAAGTGAAGTGCATATAACATAAGTGTTATAAGTGATCTTTTGCAAACTAAACTAAAAGTTCCACTGAAAAAGTCTTACCATTAATGTGCCTCTCCATATTTGATGCAATTTCCCAGCTGTGATGCTGCCTTATTTTGTGCCTCTACTTTATTGCACATTACCACTAAGCCGTCCTATTTATACACAGAAGGACGGACTCTCCTGATGTCATGGAATTTCCCAGATCTGGGTTTGGATGCACAGCAATCAGTAACATCTGCACCACTACACAAAGTTACCAGCTAATACCACTGATAGTTATGCTGACTTGTGTTTTTACTGTACCTTACTGTACTTTGATTGGAGGTTAAAAAAGAAACCCTGCACAATGCAGCTGTACAGTTATGGCCGTGAAACACAGAAATAGACGTGCAAAAGTGCATCAAAGAGAAGTGCAATTGATCTCAAGGTTGTGCAACAAACGTTTAGGTAGCTGCATGAAGCTGTGCACCACCAAACTGCTGGACTGAACATTGTCCTTTTACCCCTGTTGTGGAAAATTACTGAAACTGCCCTTACTGTGGAAAATTACAGAATCTCTCAATTCTGGTCACGTGGTATATTTTATCGATAGCTAAAAGAAAAAAAAATATAGTATAGGGAGTATCCAGGTAATGTCTTACAACCACCTCATCACATACTGATGGTGCACAAGGTGCCACATTTTGACTCTCTGGCTTTTACTTTAATTTTTCCACTCACAGGAAGGTCCACGAGAGTTCCTTACATTTCCTTGAGTATTTGAATAAAGAACCAGCTGCACACAAAAAATACACCACTAGCGTCATCACTGTTACTGGACATGTAACCATGGAAGAAACACTGCACGGGTAAACCTGAGGACATAATTAAATGCATGAGCTTCAGCAATTAGCAACAGCAAAAGAAGCAAAATGAAGTGCACAAAAAGTCCCAGACAAGACATGAGAAGGAGTATTTTTTGTGTGTGTTGGAAAAGGACTCCAAGTGGTAAATCTTTAACTAAAAATATAATGAAAACAGATTTCTGGCCAAGGTGGCGTGTGCATTACAAGGGTGCTCAGAAGTGGCAGAAACAGTGATGATTATAACTAGGATGATAATGACAGTTACAGAATGCATTTGCTTCAGCTGGGTTGACAAATGAAGCCAAAAACTGCACTTCCTCAAGCTGCCACTTGAGGATTGCTCCAATGAGTCAGTCCCTGTGGACTTGCACGATGGCCAACTTTACAGCATTAAACAGCACGTTTACAGCATGGTAACGTATCCCGTATGGATAACCTCTCCTTCATAGAAACTGTATGGTGGGTGAAAAGAAATCATCACAGAGTTATACTGATAAGGCTTTCAGTTAAGGGTGCGGCTCCTTTGATTGACAGGCGTTCCAGCACAGGCAGTTGTAATCTATAGTGTTTCACTCCTTCTAAATCAAGTCACTGATGTGGACGTCTCCACCATGTTTGTGGCGTTGGCGCCTTTTGGATCATTTTTAATGGGAGCTTTGGTGAGCAGCATTCTAGTATTTTATTAGTCTGTTACTTAGCATTATATCCTGCTGGGCATACATGGAGTTGGATCCATGCATAGCAAAAGTCCAGCAGCAGTTTTTTCCCTTAACCTCTCACCTTTATCAGACAGCTGATTCGAAAAAAAAAATCATTAAAGAATGATAAAGTTCATACAGTTTGTAACCCTTACCCAGTATTGAACCTACATGCAACGTGGAGCACTGGAGCAATAAAGCCCTGCAGCTTTAGTACAGCACTGTAACAGGTTTATGCTGCTGCAGACCCACAACCATCCTGAATCCTCTGCTACTGATTTATTTCCTTCCTAGAGAGAAGGAGGGGCTTCTGAGAAACTGGAGCCTTCATCTTAGAGATAAGATAAGAAACAAGTGGCATCAATATCCCTTAAAGGAATCCAGAGACAAGGTTTTGAATTGATTTATCATTAACTGCTAATTATAGTCCTGGGAGCCCATGCAAAAAATGTAAAATGCATTTTAGTTTTTTTTTTCCAAACACATTGATCCTGTTAAAAAGCGTCCACAGTTGTTTTGCTACTTTGTTGACTGCAGTCTCATCTATTTTTCAGCTTTTTTTGTTTTGCACTGGTCTTCGTCTTCATTATGCATATCCTCTTGTGGTTTCACATGTTATGATTCCTCTGAACATTTTAGTGAAAAAGCAAGGAAAAACAGATGAAAACTTTGCACTATTTACTTTAAGGTCCTTGTGACCTTCTTTTTTGTAGTTATACATCTCTTCACAGTTGATTGTCTGTCTTGGAAATTTTCTTTTTGGGCCTTTTTGGATGTTTTCCATCATCTTTTTCTCTTTCTGTGTCTCCTTGCACCCCTTTGCGCTTCTTCTTCATATCTTTATTAAAGTTGCTTCACATTTGTTTCTGTTTTCTTTGTATCAAAAGTGTCTTATGGGTATCTTGTATGTATGCACATTATGTTTATTGCTACTTTCTGTTATTACTTGCACATCATGAAGGTGTTAATGCTTCCTTGCTTTTACTTAGAATTATGACTGCAGCTTATATGTGTAATGATATAATTTTATAATTTTTATCTACATTTTTTATGGTACATAAGAATTGAAAAGGTAACTAAATCTGTTACTGTCATTCACTGACAGCCAACAAGCCAGTAAGCAATAAATCAGTAACAGCACCTCCACAAGATTTAAGGCAGAGTCATAAAAAGAAACCAACTCATGATTCTTCCTCGTGGGAAGTGTGTTGTTTCTCCAACAGATCACCCCCCCAAAATTGACAGTGCATTTCTTTTAAGGAAGGTTTTGCTGCACAAAAAAGAAATTATTAGCTAAAGACAGAAGAACACTTAACCTCATGTAAATACAATATGAGTAGACAAGCCTGTGCCATTGCAGCTAGACAGGTAATGGGGCCAGCTCACCGAGACAGACTCATGAACTAGCCACTGTGAAACCACTCTGTAGACTACCACTTTTACACAGACCCAAGTAAGCTAGGGGCTAACAGCATCCAACACAAAGTTCATATTTAAACGTTGCCATTTTTTTGTCTAGAAGCTAGTGTTAATAATTATTTTAGTTGTTTAGTTCAGCTTACTCCTACAGGATTATCCTGTCAGCTCCCTCTGCTGTGCAGTGGGATAAATAGGAATTTGAACTTGTCTCCTTTAATTGACTCTGGTGGAATGCATTTTAAGGTTTTAGTGTTTGATCACTGCCATGTTGGTATTTAGAGCCACAGGTGACAAGCTTTGAGTAAGAGGGTGGAGCGCTAGGTTTCAATGGCAATCTTGGATAACGAGGTGTATCCACAGATCTGGGTGCATCACAAAAGCACAGCTACTTGATAATTATGCTAAGAAATAGACAGATAAAAGGGTAGAATTTTATTCACTTAACCTGGAGCACAAATCTCTTGAAAAGTTGCTATTTTTTATTAAACCTTTCTGTCTGTTACATAATCCATTTGAAAATGTGCTGAAATGCACCATCATCATAAGTGTCACAAAATAATATAGTTAAAGCCTAAAAGACAACTGCTGGCTACAGCTGGCATCCACCTGTCAATCAGTGTGGTTATGTTCCTAAAATTAAGCCATGATGAAGCTTAAATAAGTGATTAAATTTCACCCACTGTACATTTGTTTAAAGAGGAAAATGGCTATTTCTGTATGAGGCTGCAAATACTCTTGGTTCTGCTTAGTTCTGTTGGACATTTAAAGTTTTGGAATCCATGAACATGTCCTCTTTCAGCCTCAAGTGGATTCTAGAAGTAATGCATTTCTGAAGCAGAGGATGCAGCTTGGATAAACTGTAGCTGCAGGTTTGACTGTTGCAGTGGGATGAAACTTTCTCTGAAATTGTCGCTTGTGGATCAGCAAGATTTCAATCCATTACGGTGTAGAGTGTTACCAATGGTGTTCTTACTGATTGTGGCCCCAGATACCTTCATGTTAATAACAAGCTCCTCCTATTTTGAGCTGATCCACCACCTTTCTTGTGACTATTTGCACCTCATAGCTGTAGCGATAGGTCAGGTTGGTGGGTTGGTGGTTCGATCCCTGTCTGCTTCAGTCTGTTTTCCAAACATCCTTGGGCAAGATACTAACCCTAAGTTGCTCTCCAGTGGATCAATTGAAATATGAATGTATGTGATAGAAAGCTGTTTGAGTGCTCCAGAAGTGTAGTAAAGTGCTATATGAGAATCAGTGCTTTCATCATTTATCCATGAGGCAAGACCTTACATGGAGTTCTAGACAGAGGGCGACTGATACTTCTTCCATTTCTAAATAACTGCCTCAACAGTTGTTACCTTCTCGACGGTCAGCTTCTTGCTGACTGTCTTGTAGCTCATTTCAGCCTCGTGTAGTCTGCAGTCTTGTCCCTGACATACCACCTTAGGACACAGCCAATCTGCTTGATCCCCTTAGCCAGAAATCTGGCTAAGGGATCAAATACTCCATTCATAACTTTAGTTTTTTTGTGGAATTTTGGTTTATCTCCCTCCATTAAAGTTAATCCACCATAAAAATCCGAGAGTGTTCATTTCTTTGTAACTAAGCAGACTTACAAATTCAACAGTGGATCAAATACTTATTTCTCCAACTGTATGTATCTGTAAATGATGAGTTCTGTTGTGCATACTCATGCCATACACAGATGTATACAGCATGAACTCGAACTGCACAATCTGACTACAGTTGGTATAATGATGACACTTAATGCATGTTTGGCTCTTTATTCTTTTTATATCCTCTTGATATATCTCATTAATCCCACTTCCTGTAGATGAGTCAGCATTTCGACATTTAAGCCCAAAGCTTAGAGATGCAGTGTGACAGAAGTTAATGGATGATGTTTGGATCAGACTCAAAGAGTCCTGATTATGTTCAGACTGATTACAGGGTCATGCATTAGTCACCCAAAGGGTGGACCACTGAGAGGAGAGAGAGAGGGAGGAAAAGATAAACAGATGGATCATCTGGGATGGCTTTGTTCATTCTGGGTTTGAGCTTCTCTTACACTTGAGACGTGTAAGAATTAATGACAGATTTCCCTGCTGGAACTGGACATTGTTGTTTCAGAGTCAGGAGCAATATTTGGAATATTTAGAGGCATTTTGAGTGGATTGGTATCACGCAACACGGATTTAAGGTGAGTTACGTATCCTTTCATGACTAAAGTGGCGGATTTACCAGAAAACAAATTGTGCTTTTGCTAAGAGATGTTGGTTAAGCAAATTGTAGTCATGTGAGAAAACCCCCCCAAATGTTTCAAAGATATTTAAGTAGTGAAAATAATTGCAAGCACAGAGCCAAAGAGAGGTCAATAGTGGCCATGCTACACATTCTTAGAACTGGTTATGCCCAGTAAAAGCTATTTTCTATCAGATTTTCTAAAAAATAATTTATTTACTGCCATTTAAACAACAAAACCACCTATTTGAATGACTGTTATCGTATGAGCTATAACAAAAACTGTCCACATAATGAAATTTGAAATTAGTGCACTGTAAAAAAAAAAAATTGTAATATAAAAGTATTTTACAGTTTTGTACTGTTTTTCTAGAATATCATTAAATTTAAATAAATAGACTGTGATTCTACATTTCAAATGTAAAATAACGTAAAATCACTGTAAATGTAATAAAACATAATTTTCTTGTTTTTTAAATATATTTGTCAGTACATGTGCATATTTAGAGATTGTTAAAATACATTCACAAATGTATCATAATTTCACAAATATTTGTCCGTTATTTGAAAGATTGAACTGTTAAATTCAAATGTAATGCTATGGAAAAATATAGAAAATGATTCTTATAAACTTTTTTTTACATCAAATAATGTTATTTAGGGCGATCGTGGCTCAAGAGTTGGCAGTTCAGATAATCAGAAGGTTGCCGGTTCGAGCCCCGGCTCGGACAGTCTTGGTCGTTGTGTCCTTGGGCAAGACACTTCACCTACTGGTGATGGCCAGAGGGTGATGGTGTGATATGGCAGCCTCGCTTCTGTCAGTCTATCCCAGGGCAGCTGTGGCTACAACTGTAGCTTGCCTCCACCGGTGTGTGAATGTGAGAGTGAATGAATAGTGGAATTGTAAAGTGCTTTGAGGGTCTCGAAAAGCGCTATATAAATGCAATCCATTATTATTTAAACCAACTGTTAACTGTATATTTCTGTACATTTAAGTATTATTATTCATATTGCCGCATTCATCGACCTTGTTTATAGGTAATTTCATTGTTTAATCACATTAAAATGTTCCTAATTTGATGTTTAAAAGCACTTGAAAAAGGCAAAATCCCATGTAAAATTAGGGCAACAAACTGTATTGTCATTACTGAAAATAACCTTATTTTTATGAGAAAGTTATTTTCTGTTATTTTCTGTTATTATTTTGGCGCTCCAGCTGCCGGAATATTACTGTTTTTTTAGGATTTTTTTTTTTTACAGTGTGTATGATCCTTGTAGTAGATTTCTATATGGGAGTCACACCTTCTTGGACTGTTTTCAAGATGTAAAGTTTAAGTGAGTAATGGTCTCAGTCCGGCCACTCCTATGAAAAAAACAAAAACAAATGTCTGACTTTGCTACTGAATGTCTGTCACCATTATTGTGTGTCTGATGTAAGAATGAATGATTACCAGCTACATCAAAAATATCAAACTCAAACTCAAAAAGAGAAAAGAAAATAACAGAAATAAAAATATTTCAAATCAGGATGCATTTATGTTTGGCCAAGATCAAAACAATGAGCTAAAACTGTGACTGTGAAATGGTGACCACAGTTGGGTTAAAGTGTGGTTTAGTGATTCACAAAAAGGAAGGAAAATAGATGAATCAATATCACTTCCTATTGCAAAATGGGAAGCGGATTTATCAGTTAACTTAGACCAAAACTTCTGGTCTCAGATTTGCTCAAAAACCTTTCATCTAATTAGAAACCCCAGTCTTCATTTAATTCAATACAAAATACTACATAGAGTGCACTATACAGGTCATCGGATGTTCAAGATGGGCTTTACATCTACCAACAACTGCTCACACTGCCAAACCAATTCACCGGACAATTATATCCACGCTCTTTGGTTCTGTCCACCAGTTCAGAACGAGATATGTGAAGACTTATCAAAGTGTCTGAAATGTAACATTCCAACCGCCTTTAGTGTGTTTGTTGGGCAGCTTAGATAATGTCACTACGGAAAGAATATAGCCCATATGGTTTTCACTGCACTATGCATAGCCAAGAAAACAGTCCTCATGAACTGGAAAAATAAAAATAATCTTAATTTTAACCAATATAGAAATTATCTATTAGATTACATTAGTCTTGATACAGCCTCTGCCACCACATCAGATCAATTTCTCTGGGCTCCTTTGATCAGCTCCATCACCTAGTGGGGGTGGGGGTCATAGTTTGGTCCCGCCTTCACTGTTGTGATAGGTGTGGGGTAGGGACAGGCTTAGGGCATCGGGGGTTCCCAGGAGCATCTTCCTTGGGGGCTCAACCCGGGGTAGCGGTCATGGCCAATTAAGGGCTCTGTTGGCTCTTGGGTGACGGTTTCCTCGTGGCTGCGTGCAGCAGGGCTAGGGAGGGTCTGTGCTGACGGACGTGGGTTACTGACCTGGTAGCCTGGCTGCCCCTGGGTGGGTCCGGGATGGGCGTGAGGTTCTGGGGCGTTCCGTCTCTGGGCTGGGGCCCTGGCCGGGCCTCAGGGGCCTGGGTCCTGGTTGGTGTGTTGCGGGGTTGTGGGCGGGTGGGTGTATGGGGCCCGGTCCTGGCGAGGGTGCCGCGGTGCATCGAGCCACCTGGGGGCTCTTCAACTGGTGGGGAGGTTGTCACATCTTGCAGGAGCTTTCCTCTCTTGGGAACTCTCTCTGCAGGAGGGGAGATACAGGAGAGGTGGAGGAAGATCTCAGCCTGGGCGTCTATTGTCTTGTGTAATCTGGAAGATGAGTGGATGAGGGGTGGGTGTAGTTTTCTCTGTGGTGGGGTCGGGTGGACTGTCCCGGGCTCTGTAGGCGGCGCTGCTGCACTGGGCCCCGGTCCGGATGGGCCTGGGCCCCCCCTTTCCCTGGCGGGTTGCAGAGTATGGGGTGCCTACTGGGGTCAGCGGGAGCTGGCCCCAGGAGGGGTCACTGCCCCTCCCTTCCTTCCCTCCCCATCTCCAGCTGCCTCCCTCTTCTCGCTCCACCACAGTCACCCACACATGCAGGGCCTTGGGGTAGGGGTGTGTCACCAGGGTGCAGGGAGGCATCCCCCCTCTGTCCCCTTCTGGCTGCCTCTGCCTCAATTTTATCCCACAACTTAGACATTCACATTACTCACACTCTCATTACACACATATAGGATCTTGGGGTGGGCACGCCACACAGAACCCAAATTACCATCAGGGTGTACACCTCACCCCTGGCGTCGTTGCCCACCTCTCAATTTTAAATACGCGTAGACATTGAGGGCTAGCAGGAGGGGCTATGCGCTACCTGCTGCTCTGGCAGGTAGCTCCATGCCCTCCTGGGTTTTAAATGCACCTTAGAACACACATACATTTTTTACATATGAGCGGGTGGAGGAGGTTTGGAGTCTTCACACACCCCGTTCTCTGCGGCCTGCTGGACCGGGGGCTAGGAGGAGGAGTTGGCCGTCCGACTGGGGTCTGGAATGGGGCCTCCCTGCTGCTGCGGAGTCGGGCGGTCTGCTTCTCCCCACTGCAGGAAAAGGTAACACCACCTGGGTCTGGGTGCAGTTTCCCCTCCAGGGGCAAGGGTACCCAGACCCGGTTCTTTACGCTTGGGAGAGTGATTGTGTGTACAGCGTCTCTTTATGTCTGTCTCCGCGTTGGTTGAGTGTGGAATAATTGCCTATGAGAGCATGAGGGTGGGAATGGATGTTTGTATCTGTGTGTGCCTGTATGGCAGGTTGGGTATCAGACGCCACCTCTCTGGGGACATCAGGCCCTCCAAGGTTTGAGGCCTATCTCCCCCACCACTTCCCCTGCCGGTGGTGGGCGCCTCAGACATCGGTGCGTTGGTGGTTCTCTGTGTCCGGGGTGGGCGCCCAGGTACACACCGCTCACTCCTTGGTGGCTGCTTATCGGGGCCTGGAGCCTGGGGCTCGCTCGGGCCACTCGGAGGCGGGTGCCCTCGGCCTCTCGGCCCAGGGGCTCGGTCACTCAGGCACAGCTGGCTGCCGGCGGAGCTCACGGGCACGTCACTGCAACCCCCTGGCTTCTGCTCGCGGCTGCTGAGTGACCCCTCATCTGGGACTCTCCTCAGCTCCTGGGATAATAACGCAGCTGCCCCTTTGTTGGTCTTCCTTGGTCTCTTGTGTTCTGGGGGCCTCTGGATGTCTAGAGTTTGATCTCCTCCATACCTGCGTCATGCCCTGGAGGACGGGGCAGTGGCCCCCACACCCTCTAGCAGATCATTACATGAAGGAATAAAAAAAAAAAACAATCAAACAAACAAACAAAAAAAAAAAAAAAGTCCATGCTCACAGGTGTACACACAGGTAATCACACAAAATAACTTACCTCAAAGCACACTGTGCGCGCTGTCGATCTTACGTGCTGCACAATAATGTCTAACATTTAGTATTTACTGTCATATTCCCATAGATCATTGTGATGTTGTTTATTTCTCGTTTTGTTTGCTTGCTTTCTCTTTCTTTCTCAACAGGTGATCAGATGATCGATATATGTATTTTTTTGTCTGCTTATTCTGTTGGTTTTGGTTTGTTGCCCTTTCCCCGTCCCTCTTCCCGCTGTTTTCTTTCCCTCTTTCTTTCTCCCTTTCTTTCCCCAGTTAAGTCTGTCCCGTATTCAGCAAGTGAAAATAAAATAAACAATAAAGGTGAATCAAATGGACCATTACGGCAAGGCTGGGATGGTCAATTTTAAATAAAGCATCTTTCTTCGCCTTTAGACAACAATTCTGATGGCAAAAGAACCAAGCGGGACAGGTTAAAAAAAACAAACAAACAAATAAAAAAACAAACAAACAAAAAAAACAAAAAGGAAGGAAAGCAAAGCTTATATTTATAGCACTTTTCACAGATATAAAAGCCTTGTGCAACAATTTATACCCAAAGATAACCATGTAAAAACAGAATTAAAAAAAAACAACCCCTGAACAAAAAAAGAGCAGATTAACCTGATTAACCTGAAAAGGTTTGGACTGTTTTCCCAACAACTGTACAGATTCAGTTAAATGGAGCTAAACTGTTCCAAAGCCTTGGAGCCACAGACTGAAAAGCTTCCCTGTCTCCCCTGGTCTTCAGTCTTATGAGGGACAGCTAACAGATTTTGAGCTTGTGAGCGAAGACAGCAAACAGCATTGTGTTAACAAGAGGTTGAGTCATATAATCTGGAGCTTGTCTTAAATAAATCTAAAATAAACTGGGAGTCAATAAGAAGAATAAAATGTGAGCTTGCCTGCTAGAGTCTGTTAAGAGTCTGACTGTAGCATTTTGCATTGCTTGGAGACATGGCTGAGATTTATCTGCTATAATAGGTGCAATAACAAAAAAGCATTAATATTTCAGAGGAGTAGAGTATAGATCACAATTTAAAAGAAACAGAAACGTGAAACCTCACCGGTTCGGGATAAACAGTCAACTAGGGTGGATAGGCTATGCAGCTGGTGAGGCTTAAAAGGCACATACAGTTGAATGTCATCATCACAGAAATGCTAAAAAACGCCAGAAAAATATTAAATGATACCTGCTAAAGGAAGCATGTAAAATGAGAATAACAGTGGACCCAGGGTTGAACCTTGTGGAGGTTAAACAAGCAGACTAAGAGAAGATTTACACACAAACAAAATATCCTTGAGCAGGGTTGGGGGAACTCCAGGTCTCAAAGGCCGGTGTCCTACAGGTTTTAGATGTGTCCTTGATCCATCACAGCTGATTTAAATGGCTAAATTACCTCCTCAACATGTCTTGAAGTTCTCCAGGGGCCTGGTAATGAACTAGTCATTTGATTTAGGTGTGTTGACCCAGAGTGACATCTAAAACCTGCAGGACACTGGCCCTCGAGGCCTGAAGTTCCCAACACCTGATCTAGAAGAAAAGGAGGACAATGAATCTACTGATTATTCAAAGATACAAGCCGAAATCTCGAATAGTAATCAATAGTATCAAAGACAGGTATGAGTGCAGAACAATTTCCTACATCAGGTGCCATTAGAAGATCATTGTAGACCTCTAAAAGAGCAGTTTCAGTGGATTCCAGTTTTTTAAAACCAGATTCAAAAGAGTCAGAAAAAAGGGGATTTGCATTGGAGTGTATGATGTGTAATATACATCAAATATAACAGGGTAGGCCACTCATCTATCACCATGTATTAATTTTTTAATCTAATCGACCTTTCAGGCTTTACCATAACTACAGTCCAGCTCTTCAGCCAAATACCCACGCACCACCATGGCTATCATCGGTGCTGGCTTTGATGACCATTCCTTTAGCAGTGATGAGAGTTACAACCACCTCTTCATAGACACAGAGAACACTGTAGTCAAAGGCTTGTACTTCCAGCGGGGTCAGCTGCTCCCTGGATGTGATGCCTCTTGGTTTGTGGATCCTTCCTTGCGGGCCCTCATCAATGTGGGGGGTATCCGGTATGCTTTTCCCTGGAGTACTTTGGAAGATTTCCCCCAGAGTCGCCTGAGTCACCTGCGCTCCTGCATCACCCTGAGAGAGATAGCAGAGTTTTGTGATGACTACGACTCCTTGCGGCATGAATTCTTCTTCGATCGAGACCCTTTAGCCTTTCAGGTGATCTTCAACTTCCTGGGCCGTGGGAAGCTCCGCGTGCTGCAGGATGTCTGCAATATAGCTCTGCATACTGAGCTGCTGTACTGGGGGATCGATGTAGGACAGATGGCGCCCTGCTGCTACCACCGCATGATGTGCTCTGTGGATGAGGTGGTGCAGCACCAGCGCAAGGAGGAAGAGTGGAGGGAGAGGAGAAGAGCGATGAGAGCGAATGCAGAGCAGGGAAGCCTCTTCCACAAGCTGGGTGAAGCAGTGGAGAACCCTCACTCTGGTTTTGCGGGCAAAGTGTTTGCTTTCATGTCTGTTATGATGGTTGTGGTCACTGTAGTCAGCCTGTGCATCAGCACCATGCCAGACCAGCAGCAGCAAGAATCTATGGTATGTACCAACCAAATCAATGGTGTGCACAACCTGGCTCAAACACATTCTGTTTTTAGTTATGACTAAAAAAAATGATATGTTTGAATGTGTTTGAGGCAAATGAACCCTCTGGGTGCATGAAAAATATAAGCAATGAAATTAAACCTCAATCTTCTACTTTGAAATATAACTGTTATAAAATACAATAATATTAGTATTTAAATCAATGGAATTGGAAATATTTGTATTGGATATCCAAATCAGATCAGAATCCAGATCAGAACAGATGGTGCTCAGGAACATCGAGACAAGTTTTTTTTACTATTTAAAGGGAAAATTATTTTAAGGGAAAATGTCTTAATGTGGAGGCAGCTGTGGCTCAGGACATAGTGTGGATTGTCTACAAATTGGGATGTTGGTGGTTCACTCTGTCTTCCCCAGCCAGCATGTCAAAGTATCCGAGAGCAAGAAACTGAACCTATCGCCCCAGTGCATCCATCAGACCGTGATGGTGCTTATGATTGGGTGAATGAGGCTTAGAGTAAAAAGTACTGTGATTGGTCAGTCAGAGTAGAAAAGTGCTATTTAACCACCAGTCAATTTAATGTGACTTTAAAATTTGGAACAACCATTAGAGAGATGGTAAATAAATTCAATTAGACCTCTTTGATCAGTCAGGGTTAGGGGCTTAATGTACTTACTGTACTTTCGTTATGTTTCTAAGTTGAACCATGTGTGGAACTTTAGATTTGCTCCTAAGAATTAGATTCTGTAGTTTCTTACAGTATTTATAAGATTTTTGTTTTATCCTTGTTTAGTTGCTCATGTATTTATTTGTTGCTAGAAGGTAGTCAAAAAATGAGTTGATAGCTGCAATCTGCCACATGCATGGCACCACAAAATTGCTCGGCCCACAGTTGGAACCAGTGACATCAGCAATTTTGTGGCAATTTTTTTTTACAGATGGAAATTACCTTGACCAACACTATGTAATAGTTAGCTGTCAAACCTGTCAAAATGAGGTCTGGTTTTCAAAGGGAAAACTGGCTACATATTAGCACAACTATCATCATAACCTTGGTGGAAGAAAGGTACTAAACTAGTGTTTTGCACCGATGTTGGTTATCAGTTTTCAAGATAATTATTAAATTGTGTACTTTAACATTTAGATCAATTAAACTTACCCATGGTCTTTTGTCTTTTGTTACTCTTGCAGGGTGAATGCTCTCAAAAGTGCCAAAACATGTTCTTGGTAGAGTCGGTTTGCGTGGCTTGGTTCACCTTGGAGTTTCTGGTGCGATTTTTCCATGCACAGAGCAAGCTGGAGTTCATTCAGGGACCACTCAACATCACTGATGTAGCTGCCATCTTGCCCTACTATATTTCCCTGTTTCTGGAGTTTAAGGACGAAACAGCGCATAATATTGTTGCTGGTGCAGGGAAGAGCACTCTAGATAAACTGGGTCTAATCCTGCGTGTGATGAGGGCCCTACGTATTATGTATGTGATGAAGCTGGCCCGTCACTCTATGGGTCTGCAGACTCTGGGGCTGACCATGCAGAGGAGCGTGACTGACTTTGGCCTGCTGCTGCTCTTCATCTGCGTCGCCGTGGCCCTCTTTTCTCCACTGGTCCACCTTGCTGAAAGTGAGCTGGCTCCAAATGCTGCTAGAACCCCCCAGCTAAAGTTCAGCAGCATCCCAGCATCATACTGGTGGTCTATCATCTCCGTGACCACCGTTGGGTATGGAGACATGGTGCCACACAGCATCCCCGGCCAAGTGGGGGCGCTTATCATCATCTTAGCAGGGATCCTCATCCTGTCTTTCCCTTCCACATCTATCTTCCACACCTTTAATCGCACTTACAATGAGCTTAAAGAGGAGCACAAGAGGCTGTGGAAGGAAGAGAGGAGTGCTGAGCTTGCCACTGAGGCTGAAGAAAGCATGAAAGAAAGAGAAACATGGCCTGATAATTGGCCTGAAACAGATTTTCTGCCTGGTCTAGATGATCATTATTACCTCTTCATGAAAGACATTCAGGTGGTGAATAAGAACTCAAGCCATCAACCACTTTTTGCTCCTGCTACATTTTGATTATATGAAAATACATTCCTGCTTGGAAACGACTTGGTGTACTCTCAGAAACGTTGTAGGAGGTAGAAAATATGAATATGGAAATTATTTTTGTGATGATTGTGATGGCAAACTGGAAACTGCACTTAGAACAGAAACAGCTGCATTATACTGATAACAAAACTTCCGCTCTCAGGAAGCATCTGCACAGACAGATGCGAACACAAAGCTAGCCAAGAACCGAAACTAATGTTAAGGCAGTGATGAGCAGTCAGGGTTGTAGCAATGTAGCCTTTATTTTTTCCTCTTCAAGTTCCTACAGTAGTGTTCATATGTAAATGGTACAGAAAAATTATATGTGTCCTAAGTAGGACAAAGATTTGTGTTGGTGTGTGGGACTGTAGTCTAAGGTTTATATTATCAGTGTGTAATACATTACTTTTTGAGTAATCATCCCAACATTGTTCACCTACCTTTGTTATGGCCCCATGTCTGCTTAGTTTTGCAAATGTAGTGTATAATTGATTTATGAGTTTATGAGTACTGTGAACATTTGCTTTAATATACCTTACCTAAACTTATTTATATGTGCTGCGAAACATGTCATGGTCCAGGGAAGTGTTATGCTCCTGCACCTTAGCCTTGCCCGTCTTGGGTGCAGTCTGCCCTGCCTCACCTGCAAGCCACTGGCAGCAGTCAGTGGTCCTGCATTTAAGGCCAGTGTGGACGTCCACTCATTGCCAGATTGTCTACTCTTGGTGATAAATCTACTTCCATGTATGAGTTCAATTTTGATTTTTCCAAATGTTAACATACTGCCTCCCTGTGCTACAGTCTCCATGCCTAAGGACGCATTTTCCTACATTTCAACAACTCCTCAGATTACTGTCCCTCTGGCCATTCCTGCAACATCGATGGCTGCTGAAACACTCACCTGCTCACTTGCTCTCAGAGCTTCCCCGTCTCACTCACCTGCCTGCATCTCTACTCCAGCAAACACCTGCCGAAGGAATTCCTTTCCTGGATGCTTCTCTGTTTGGACACCTCAACCTCTGGACCCTCCCCTTCCCCCTCCAAACTCCACATCTCTCCTGAACAAAGTGAAGTGCACACTTGTCATTTCCACTCTCACTTCTTTCAGTGTCTTTGTGAAACTTAATTTACATCTCCCTCTGTTTCAGTAAACATCTCACCAGTGGCTCTAGTCCCTCTCCTGCCGCTGTGATTAAGGCTTTGGAAGAAAAGATTCAATAAACCTCGCATTCCTGTGAAACTTCCCATCTGTTCAGTCTGTGTTTGGGTGTGCCTTTTTACTTTGGCCTTTTGGCCTTCTGACAAAACAATCCACAAATCATTAGTTACTTGGTCAAAAAGGTGATAGCCATACATTTGATAGTGGAAAGTAGAGGCAGACACCTCCTTTAACAATAGTTACTGACAAAATGCTGATGCAGCACTTTTTGTTAGCACTGTATTAATGCTTTAATGCTATTAACCAGAAACCACTTTTTGTCCAACAGAGGGCAGACATGTTCACTAAACAAGCCGTGAAGAAAACTAAAGCATCTCAAGGAAGAAAGGACTTGCTCTGCTGCAGACTGCAGTACAATAATAACATAGTAATTGTTTCAGTGATTATATCCTGAGGGAAGAAATAAATCTGTAATGTGGATGTGCCCACATTAGTTTATAATTTTAATATAAGGTGGACTCTTGAAGCTGTTATCACTAAAGTCTGTGCCACGCAGGTGCATCACGCCTGGAAATGATCTGAAGGCGACTGATCCGGTCTGGTGATTTGAGCACAACAGGAAGGCATAGTTGGGCTTCTGGGAAACGCACAAAACCCTGGATTACTACAGAAGCCTGTAAAAGAATGGAAAAGAATTAATTCTGGATGCAGAATGTTTGCCTCTGATGAGAGACGGGGATGCCAAGAGTTCACCAACAAAGAGTGGCATGAGGTTTAAGATGGAAAGAACAGGAGTGAGCCAGGGAGAAAGAGGGGAGACAGAGCGGGAGGAGAGAATGAAGGCCAGTTGGATTTAAAAGTTTGGCCAACCTTGAACAAATAAAACTGTACCTCTGTTTTTTTTTCTTTCTCTCAGAAAAGTTTGGCCATGCTTTTACTTACAAAGTGTCAGAGCTTCATTACATTAGTAGCCATTCATTGACTTTTTCAAAGGACTCTTTATCATTGGGAATGGTTCTGGAGGAGCGGGCTAGTCATAGTACTTCCAGGTCAACATTTGCACCGACTGAAATATCAGTAAGAAATTTCATTAAAAAAATCATGATCATAAAATTTCAGATCAAACTGCATGTCTGCAACGTGGAAAAGCATGGCAACCTAACCTGACTGCAGAGGAGCTGCAGGAAGGTGTTACTGACACTTGAATAGTTCAGTGAGCTCCAATGAGCAGCAATTTTGCACAAACAGAAGCCTTCTCATCACCAAAAGTGGTCACAAGGACCCCCTTTTTTAATTAGAAAGGCCTAAAATCTGGTAGGTTTTCAAAAGGTAAAGAGACCTGTAAGACAGATTAATTTCCTTTTTTATGCAAATTATAATTTTAAAATATTTTATTTTTCCAGGTGCACCCGAATGCTTATAGGCATGTACATGTGTGTTTCTTTGTACACTTGTCGCTTCAGTATGATTCTGTTTATGTAGCAATATATTAGGGGCAAAAAGAAAACTGTAAATGACTTCATTTGGGGGGATTTAGAAGATTTAAATGTAAGGTTGGGGTGAAGTTTGGGCTAGGTCCTTTGGAGGGACAGAAACATGTATGCACGTGTGTTTATATGACTACTTGTGATGTGGTACCCTCTGTTCTCTGGTTCATGGGAATCGCAAGCCTGTTATTACTTTTTTTCCTGATATAAAATCACCAGAGGAATGTCTGCACCACACTCACACACTTTGTGTCTGACATCCCACTAAAACCATTTCCACACTGACCCCAAAAGCCTCTTGCACTAAAAAGAGCTTGTCTGCTCAACTGACCCTCAACTCCAGGCTGCTTGGAAGCTGCCGACTGCTCTCAGTCACTGTAACTGTGTATTTAAAAGTAAAGGAGGGCTTGTACTACAAAAAACAAAGTTCCAGTAACAGCAACAGCAGCTGTGCTCCAAATCAGAGTATGCTATTTAAAATAATCACAAAATAGATCTTGAGCTACAGCTCTGAGGCTTGAATTCAAGTCAAATGTAAAAAAAAAAAAGAGAACCTGAACCATTACTTACTCTAACCAATGTTTTATAATAAAAATGGATCAAATGAGTAGTTTAAATGTAAATGAAAGGAAAGAGAAATGATCACACAGCTCTTTAGTTTGAATTAACTCTGCAGAACTTGATAGCATCTTTCAGTTTATTCATTTTGTGTTCTGGCAAGTACATTTTGCTGTTTTTCCATCCAAAATTCTTTGATTCTTTCACCTGTTTTCAGAGAAAGCCTCTAATAAGCAAACATACAGACATAGTTAGATTCTACTAGATGGATCTAGTGAAGCATTTAGAAGTTAAAGAGTCAAATAAGAGGTGGTGAAGATCAAAACTAGAGCTAAAAGTGGATTAACACTGGGCCTACTCTGCATTTCTGTGTGAAAACTGCTTTTCTCTCAGCTCCTGACAAGGTGTCTTTTGGGTGTTAGTTCCACCAATAGTGGACATTTTGAATTTTACCCTACAATAATACAGTACATACAGAGAAAAACCCAACAATCATATGACCCCCTATGAGCAAGCACTTTGTTGACAGTGGGAAGGAAAAACTCGCTTTTAACAGGAAGAAACCTCCGGCAGAACCAGGCTCAGGGAGGGGCGGGGCCATCTGCTGCGACCGGTTGGGGTGAGAGAAGGAAGACAGGATAAAAGACATGCTGTGGAAGAGAGACAGAGATTAATAACAGATATGATTCAGTGCAGAGAGGTCTGTTAACATATAGTGAGTGAAGAAGAAATACTCAATGCATCATGGGAATCCCCCAGCAGCCTACACCTATTGCAGCAAATGTTTGCTTTGTATCAAATGAGAAGTGAGCAGTCCTTGCCTTTCAAAACAGCCTCCCTTTTTCCTCTCCTGTCCTGTAGTGTCCATCTCTGAGTCCAGTTCATCTACCATTCTTTTCTCTCTCTACCTGTTCATTAGCTAGCAGATACATTGTGTAACAGACTGCACAGTAACAGCTTGTGTATTCAGTTATGTTTCTCAAGTTAGTAAAATGTTCCAGACCGTTTCAGCCCCACGTGGAATAAATGATGCATAAATTACATATTTTTTTTCTCTTTAATCTCTACATTTTTTAAGTGCAGATTGGCACATCATAAAATAAAATGTGTGGAGTAAAAATAAAAAGTTGTTACCTGAAAATTCTAATAGTAATGAAGTATTTGTACTTTGTTACGTTTATGTCTACATGCTGGTGAAAGCATGGTATTGCATTAAGTGTCTGCAACCCAAACAGGTTTCCCCCGTCTAAATCTAGAGCCCATACCAGTGTTAATCCATTTGTTTATACTGATCCACGAGCAGTGGATTAGATTTCTTTATATTATATGAAAGAGAATCCTTGTATTGTTAATCGCAGAAATATAGATGGAATGATTATTAACGCTTTGCAGCCTTTGTAGTTAGCAACTAAAGAGCAGATATTTCCTCAGTTGTGGAGGACAAAATCAAGCTGAAAGTGAAACAAACAGATAAGTAGCTCTGTATCTAAATAGGTCAGCTGATAACTAATGTAGTTACTGCAACTTCGTGAGGTGGGGATCACTCTGCTGCCTCTAACTGGTCAAACATGAATAAATGCAGCTTTCACTTTTAAATCATTAAATCCTAAACCACTAAAATTACATTTATTGTACTTCTGACCCCAAAAAATTAAATATAAATTTACATATATGAGTTATAGTTTTTTGCTACATTTTTGTGTTAGTTTATTGCTTACAGGTTTTGATCTTAAGCAAACAAAAACATATAAGGCTGTTATGGCTAGAGAAATGACACTGATGATGTAGAAGTCTCATAAACTAATGATACAGTTGGAGTTAGAGGTGATGTTAGATGTGAGCAAAACAGTCATAAAAAGGAAACATGACACAGTTTTAATTAACTGCTTTGAAAAAAAATCAGTGTGAACAGAATCAGCATACAGATATATTTAATTCTTAAAAGATTTACAATATCTTACATATGGTACATATTCTATTGAAAGGCGGGATAAAAGATCTTTGGCACACTCAGTTTCCTGGTGATACAGACAGAAAACATACACAGTTGTAAAAAATACATCTTTATATAGTCTTTTGATCTCTGCATAAGCCCTGTAGAAGGAAGACTTTCCCTTTTAGCTTTGATTTATCATCTATATTACAGTTTATGTCTTTGTGTACAACGTGCTTGCTTATCTGGCAAACAAAGTTAAGGCATAGCTTGGTAGAAAGAAAAAGAGAACACACACATACATTCACACACGCACAGACACGTATTCCTTTAATTTCCTGCTGGTGAGGATGGAATCTGTAGCATCATTAGTGTTAAGGCGCTGCTGACAGTTTGGCTCAAAGTCGAACACACAAAGGCACTTTCAGGCAAAAGGCACGTTAGAGTACATAAAAACATCTGTAATAACTATTTGGTGGTAAAGTGCACACTGAATATCTTTGGTATAGGATGTATTGCCCTGTTTGTTTCTCATGGGAGACCTTGAAGAGAAGCCTGTCAGACTTGCCACGCTCAGCGTATCTCGAGAAGCTTCCAGTTAACTTTTTTGGCTCTGTAGCTATCAGCTGATTATGGCGAGGTTTTATATCTTAGATGTGGCGAAGACCAAAAGCATCCAAAAGTTGATCTTTGCTGGGCTACAATGATGGATGACGCTGCGACTCATACTCGGCCTGGCTCAAAGTCCTACAAGAGCTGAGCTCCAGGACACTATTCAGAGTTCAGTCCTCAGTCCCATCCCAGGAAGTGGCATTTTTCTCACATCTTGTCGCTAATGGAGCAGTCCACAGCTATGATGTTTTGTATTTCTGTAATTTTCACCTCCTCCTCTGGGATCTCCACCTCTATTGGGATCTTCAGTTCCTCTACAATCTTCTCCGCCGAGGAGCTCCGGCTGGACAGCTTGCCCATCTCGTCTTCCAGCTCAGAGATGCGTTCGGCAATGCAGTGTGCGGTGAGGCGGGCCTCGGGATCGTGGTCCCAGCATTCCTTAATGGTGGCGCACATCACTGCCATGCCCTGTAGAGGGAGGCAGAGAGCATGTGTTATCCGATAGAAACCTTTTAAAAGAGAGAGAGTGCTAGAAGAATTCTGCAAAAGCAAAGATGAGTGCAGAAGTAAAACTTCAGGCGAACTAAAGCTTCTTGTTTTGAAACAAACTCAGTCTTAAACTCAGACTCAATCACATTTGACTGATGATTCTATATATGTAGTTTTTATATGCAGTGACCACTGAAATTAAAATGAGATAATCCCAAGAGATTCACTGAATGCTGAGACTTGGTTAGTTTAGTTTAAAATTTCTCACACATGAAATCAAACAAGTTATAGTGGTTCTGAGAGTTAATAAATGAATAACGCTTATAAATGTACAAGCACTGAAGTTAAAAAGAAAATTAAAAGCAACACTTTCATTATTTAGAAGCAGTGAACTCAGTCGGTTTTAGATTTTGCAAATGCATAAGGCAGCTTTCACATTAAACCAAAGTTTAGCTAATTGCCATTTTACAGGCAGCAGAGTAAAGTTGGAGGCACCTCTACTGGGACTGTTATTAAAACTGAACCTGTCTCCGTATTTTGAAGGTGGCTGACTGTAGCACAGACAGTAAAGAGGCTGCCTGGAACCGCCGTGACTAAAAAGGTTGTAGTATTTATTGTACTTCAACTTTAATCCATCACATTTGTTAGAAAGCGATGCTCTTTTTTTCTTGTCTTCCTTCTCTCACCCCAAACGGTCACAGCAGATGGCTGCCCCTCCCTGAGCCTGAGGTTTCTTCCTGTTAAAAGGGAGTTTTTCTTTCCAACTGTCATCTAAGTGTTTGCTCATAGGGGGTCATATGATTGTTGGTTATGTATGTATTATTGTAGGGTCTACCTTATAATATAAAGATCCTTGTGGCAACTCTTATTGTGATTTGGCGCTGAACTGAATCTTCCACTCATGTGATAGGTATTTATCTATCTGTCAGCATTAACATGTCTCTCTGTCTCTGCTGTCTTCACACAAACAAGCAAAGCAATTAATGATTAGGATTTACCAAAAAGATGGATTGAATATAGGGAAAGTGTGGAATTCAAAACTGTTTAAAGAGCAAAGAGACGAGCCACAGCCTACGCTGAGAAATGTTTTCAAGTGTCAAAGGTTGGCTTTTACTCTTTTACTGCAAAAATCAGTTTTTTAAACTTGTTTTCACTCCATTATTCTGATTAGTTATGAATCCTTCATACAGGTGAAATAACTAAACTAAACCAAAGAAAAAGAACAATAAGTATAGAAAAATAAATAAAATAAAACAAGTACAATGTACAAAAGGTGATACATTATTCTATAAATTAGTTAAACATACAATTACATTTAAAATGTACACTGTGAGTATATAAAATTATACTATAACGTGTACAAAAAATCCTGACAATAGATACATATTTACTAATGTAAAATATGAAACTTATTTGAGTATTCATACTCTGATTATGTTATTTAATTTTCATGGTAACTTATGTTCTACACTGTAGAAAGCTGCATCTAAAATTTTGACTAGTACTGCAGTCTAACGCTCTCACCTGGTGCCTGAGCCAGCTGTCGGGGATCTCAGGCCTCCCTCTGTCTCTCAGCACATTGTCCTTCATGCTCTCCACACAGGGGTGCTCTCGCACTTTAGAGCCATACGCCGGCTCGTAATCCTTTACCTCTGCAAAACACAAGCACAATTCACAGATCAGACATGGACTGCAGACCCTACACCTAGCTGCAAGTGAACCACATCCTTCTTTACATGTACTTACTGGTATGTGTATGTACTAGTATTTGTCATTTTCAAAATCTTGAAAGGTGCGTATGATGACATGTGAAAATTTTAAGATAAAGAAGAAAAGGAAAGAGAGGGAGAGAGAGACTGAGTGTGACAGGTGGCTGAGTTAACGTGATTAGAAAGTGTAAAAGCATCCTGGTATGAGGTCATTACACCCCAAAACCACTGAGCTTGAATTTCCACCCGAGCTGTGAGCCTTGTGCACTGGCACCAATAATGCTGACAGTGGGAAAAAATTGCTTTTATGAAGCCTTGGCAGGAGGAAAAATGCCCACTTTGGCACTTGGATGACGGTCATGTCTAAAAACAAACAAATGAGCTTCCGCTATCAAGCCATTAGTTGCAGCCTCAGAGCAAAGAACACCAAAATAACAATCTGTTTTTTTTTTTACTCTTTTATGTTAAAAAAATAGCTGGGGTGCAGGGGGTGGGAGGGCATCATGTTGAAACCATGAAAAATGAAAAACAAGGCTCTGGGACTGGGTCCAGACCTCATGAAACCGAACTCACAACAGCTGCAGTCTGCCTCCAGCCCTGAAAGGAAGGCTCCCAGGATCTCACAGTTGCTGTGTAATGAGATACTAATCACTGCAAAATCATTTCTGTTTGCCCATCTGACACCGGAAATGATGCACAAATAATTAGCAAATAATCTATCCCTGGATGTCAGTGTTCTTATGGTTAATAACAAAGTGTTCTTCCCAACATGTTAAACACTGGATATTATTCTCTAATAAACTGTCATTTGTGCTACATTTTGCTGCAGTTACACTTTTCTCTTTTCTGCTGCCTCCAAACTAAAGGTATTTGTAAGTCCATTTGATTCTAAAGGGAACTAAATCCTGACCTGAGTCACACAGGTCTGTCCATTACCTGGGTGGTTCTCTGGGTGTTTAAGTCGGTTGAGGCTGACCACATTTTAGATCAGGTCTAAATATCCTTAACTCTATTTGGGTTAAGCACTCGGTTTCCCTTTAAATTTGGTCTCTCGTTTTCCAAAATATTAGTCATGTTTGGTTAAGTTTCACGATTTTGGTTTGCAATTCTTAAAGGCCTGCTGCTCAACGTTCGTTCGTGAACTTTCAACAGCTTTACAATCATTTAGCTGGCACCTCTGCAGCTTCAGATCATGTCACATTGTCTGCAGCAGCACTTTAAGAACTTGGACGTTTTTCTAAACTTAAAGTGTATTTACCACCTGTGACCAAATATATAGTCACTGGTATGTCACTACCTATACTCAATACCCTTTATGAGATACAAAAGTCATTTCTCAATATTTACCATCTACATGCATTTTTCTATATTTTCACTACCTAAACATTTTTGGTACAGTATAAATTATGCTATACTATAATTTGCTATTACCGTTAAAACTACAGCTACAAATTTTACTCCCTTGTTTGTTTAAAATGACACTAGAAATGATGGGAGATTACACTGGAAGTCAAGGGTTGCATTATGAAGCACTACCAGAGCAAGCTAGGCTAATTAGCTAATGCTAACACAGCTGTCATTTAAGCTAGCCAGTATTGTTTTTCTGCATGTATCTTTAATAAAGGACTTATTATCTGAATAAGTTCTAAGTGATGCGTGTCAATCCCCCATTTTAAACTTATTTATGTAAAGTGAGAGAGCAGAAACACGAATTCAGATAGACCAGAGTTGAGGAAAGCGGCACTTGTAGCTGTTCAAAATCCCATTTAATCTCTAAGCACTTAGCAGATGTCTACATAGCTATGTATATTTCCATATCAACTAGATGCTTTGATGTAGTGGTTAGCAGAATGATGCGGTGAAATATATGAAAAGTGATGCAGTTTCATATAACCACGTGCACCCCTGCTGCTTATCCTCAAATACAGGAAGTTAGGAGGTTGGGGTAAAATCCGCAGACAGGAAACTGGAGGGCTAGGATTGGGACTATGTGCAGAAAAGCTGACTCTACAGACCCACACTTCCTGTTTTGACATGTGGAAGTTCCCTCAGTTTTAGTATTTTAAAACAGGACCCAGCCGGGCCTGGCCCATTCCCTGCAGGGCTATTTATGCCAGGCCTGGTATTGTCCTCAGCTTTCTGCTGTTTAGATCTCCTGCTGCGGAGCTGGTATAAATACCACACATTTTCCTGGACTGCATACAGCTGAAGCACAGAGTTGAAAACAGAAATAAAAAGAGGTGGAGTACCTTCTAAACATCAAGACATCACAGAGTGGAAAAGGCCCTATTTCATGCTCCATTACTGATTTGGCTCTTGTACACTTGTCCTTTTTCTGTGAATGATACACGGGGACTACACGTGCGGTCTACATGAGGTGGGGCCTGTTTTCCTTCTCTGGACCTTTGAAAAGCTATGAGAAGAATTTCATCTGTGTTTTGAGAGGAGATTTCAAAAGAGACTGCAACCAGAGCTTCAGTCTCACTTTCCTCTCGCTGTCTGGGGCCCGCAGTTAAAATCCCGGTATATTCAATCTAAGTGCTGGAAAGTGGTTTACGACAGTTTCCTTTTCAGATTATTTGTCTGAAACCTTTGTGGCCTGAAGGTTAGCAGAAACCCTGTGGCTGGCTACGCTGTCTGGGATCTGCTATCTTCAGACAAACATCTCCATGTTTGGTGTTTGAGAGATTTCAGACTCTCGAGAGAAGTATAACATGAAACTGATCCCACACTGATGCAAAACAAACTACATCGCAAGAACTGAACCTGCATAAACTCTAATGAACCACATTGTCATCGAAACAAAATCTCCTCTCCACAGAAACAAAGAATCCGCCCATCTCTAGAGAAAGTTGTGGGCTGAATTCCTGTGGCAGGTTTGTGGCTAACACTTGGGGGTGCTGTGAAGTTTAATGTCAGTGCTGTTAGTAGTGCATTGATTGGGGATGGGGGGGTTAAAAGTTGAAATAGCAGGTTCCCTCCAAATGAATACCTGAAACTTACAAGAAAGAAGCAGTCAGTCCTATCTTCATGTCTGCTCTCATTTGATTGGTTTGTTTGGAATTACTGTATTCTTCAGCTCTATGTCTGTTTAGTCTTATTTGACTTGTCTTGTACTGTTATTGCTCTTTATCTGCGTTAGTATCTGACCGGAGGTGAGACATTTAGTTATCTTGAAATGTTTACACTCAGCTGCCAGTTTATGCAAGATACACTTAGCTAAAAATAACTAAAAGCTATTTAGAGAATTTAGAGAAAAAGAAAAGAAAAAACCCACCAACAGAGATGTTATAGTAATATAAAATATTATATTGCACAGCTATGACATCAAAATTATGTGGCGCATGGACCTGGGTCCTCTGGGGGTGTCCTGTGGGAGTGGGATGTTTAAGTCCTGTTGGTTGTAGTTAGGGACTTTAGTGGGTCAAGCTCTTTCTCTTGCACCTGGTGCATTTATTGTTCACCCAACCATCCATTTTCTACTGATTATACATCACTTTAAACTGAGATTCCAAAGCAAGGATGCTTCATTGAATTAAACACCTGTTGCTTTAACTCTTCTCTCCTTGTGTCTCTCTCTCCCTCTCCTCACTTTGCATCTCTGATGAGAGGGAGTAAGGCATGAGAAGAGGATGAGAGGAAAGGAGGATGTGCAAACTGAGAAATGAGAAAAGGGGTATACTTAAGAGTTCCACCTCCTGTGGAAAATGTCCTGCTAGGGAACATGGAGTGCCATTACCGCATCGAGTACCCCTGTTGTTGCCAGAGGTACAGCAACAATTAGAGGGGTGTTAAATGTTAAAGTCAGCAGCATACATGTATCCAAGGTTTCCCAGTAGAAAATTGCATTGTAATAAAATGGTAAATATTCTTCACCTTACGTGTAATAATTTTTAAATTAGTCACAAACTAAGTCCTACACACTCAGTGTCGAGAAATTCTTTAATCTAAACATCATCAGGGTAGGATTGTTCTAAGGGCCAACCACGTTACTTTTAGCTAAACGGATCGAATAATCTGGCAACTGAGATTACAATAACCCCAAACTAACTACAAGAGAGTGGTATCAGTCTTGTCTAAGGTAAAAAGTGAGCGTATTTCCAAAAAGTTGATCATTTACCTCCTATGTTCTTTAGCTTTTTAATCAACCCCTCACCAGCTGTTACTAATGGCAGTGTCCCTGCGTGGACCACAAGGCTTTTGCTTGGCATGGTGCAAACTTTTCTCCCTGCTCCATTTACTCTGCATAACCCTCAGCTCAGACAGAACATGCGGGCCCTGCCGCGCCCTGCAGGCTAATTCAGGATAAGTAAATAAAATGCTCAGAGACCCACGGAGAATGTACTATAAGTGACCACAACAACAATGCCAGAGCAGGGTAGTATTTCGATCCACCATTCTGTCCCCTGTTGTTGCAGTGGACACAGGAAATACACACACACACACACACACACACACACACACACACACACACACACACACACACACACACACACACACCCAGATTGAGACATGGAAACAGGATGAGATGAGGGCATCTGTCTAAGACCTCCATTTCTGTTACACTGTCTCCAGGTGACTCTCTTACTCTGAAGAAACACACACACTGTGTAGACAGAGGAAATAAACACACACACACACACCCCCACACACACACACACCCACACACACACTGGAATGTGTCTGTCTCATTCTAAATATCTCAAGCTGTCTAGAAAAGCCCAAGAAGCAGAGGGAACAACATAAACCACAGAGACTCCCTCTCTACTCTCAGGAGACTGGAAATAACACACAAAACAAATTTGTGTGAGCTGTAGTTCATTAAGAGGTCCTCTCCGAGATTTAAACGCTACAGTACAATCTAATTTTGCAAGGTGAGAATTACTGATAGAAAGATTTTTGATCAAAGCGACCTTAATACAGGACTCACACGCCCTCATGTACATAAGAGTGAGATGATTCCTTTCCAGCACTGAAACAAAACTGGTGGTATCAAAACTCACTTTCCCAATTGTGTGCATGTTTAGCTACTGTAAGGTAGTAGTGTGTTGTTGCCCTCCAGATTGTTCCTTGCCCTCAGTTCTCGAGATCTTCCACTGACATTTGATTTGGTCGCTTAAGAATTGCCTTTCTGTCTTTTACTGATGACTTGGTACTATTCATTATCCAGCATGCAGCCAAATGTGAAATGGCTCAGTTGTGTGTCACCGGTTCCCTGTTTAGGCCATGAATATCGGATTGCTTGGACTGCAGTTCATTGCTTGGTGGATTAGGAGTTTCTATTTCTAATTTTTTCAACTGGCAGAAAAAGCAAGACAAGACCAGAGCAAGTTTCAAGGATCATGGTTTCTCACGCGGCCTACGCCTACATTCAAAGGTAGGAGCCAGAAACAAACTGAGGAGAGGAGGAGAAGTTGTTGCCTTAAGTATGTTGTTGTGAACGAGTGAAAATTGACTTAATACAGCCTTTTTTTAAAAACAACTTTTATAATGTTATACAATCTAAATTGGCTTTGTGTTAAGAGGAACAGATGAAATCACAGTGTGACCATTGCCAAGCCACAGCTGGAGTGACAGCTGGCATCTGTTTGAACAAATTCTGTGATAGTATGAATTCCTTTGATTTTTATTGAAACTTTACAAGTTTAGGTTTAGTTGGTCAAACTGAAAAAAAGCCCTTTGTTAAAACAAAGCAGAGAGGTGACTGGTTGGTGAGCATTGTGGGGTGTTGCTTAAAGTATTGGTATAGCCTTGAAAAGAGCCTCAGGAAGTGTGATGGATTAAAATTAGTAGTAGAGTTTAGTTGTGAATCACATAACTAAGCCTACTAGTAACCCTGACCGTTAACCCTATGAAACAGAGTGGCTTTGCAGGCCACTTTGAGTCCTACCTGTGTTTGTGCAGTTAATCAAATTCAAGGAATTTTACGCTGATAATGGAAAAATATAGCAGCTTAGTAGCTTAAAAGAGTAACATTAAAAACAGGCCAGTTTCAATTGTACTTTGACGTAATTGCGTTCCATATGTGGAAATAACTACTTTTCCTTTCAGACTTGTAAAAACAATATTCCACTTGTTCCTTCCTGTAATATTCTGTTGTTGTTGATGATGAAAGCAAACCAAATGACACGCTGCTAAATTCTCTGTTTTTTGCTGCTCTTTTGGATTTGAAATCCATAGACAGACTCAAGAAGTGAACATTTTGTATATAAATCCATAGTAACCCTGCTACTAAAGTTCACCAAAGTCAAGCAGATAAGTTGAAAGGTGATACACAAAAGCCGTTACGTTTATTTTAGATGACAAAATAGTCAAATTTAAAACACACAGCCGCTTCTATCTGAGGATGAACAATGTCCACTTGTATTCAAACCACACAGACACACACAGACACACACGCACACACACACACATGCACACACACGCACACACACGCACACACAGCTGAAGCAGGTACAGTAACCACTCCAGCTCTCTCCCCCTGATTTCCTGCCCAAAGAAGGGCAACAGCACAGTTCAGATTGTCTCCCTCACACATCAGACATTCCTGAAATTCCTGCTCCTGAAGCTGAAGGTTGAGGTGCAGTGCAACAGATGAGACCATCAGCCTCCCTGCTACCCCCATCACAAACAAAAACATAACAGGAAACAGTTGTTCTGTAACTACTGTCTACACTATGTAGGTCTTACGCACACACACACACACACACACACACACACACACACACACACACACACACACACACACACACACACACACACACACACACACACACACACACACACACAGTAGCAGTTTCGAGCAGCTTTACACACATTTGCCTTCAAACATATTGTATGAAGCCAGCTGGTTAAAGTGACTTTTTCTTTTAGTAATTTTGACGTATAGGAAATAGCAAAATACTTCCAGGTGTTTCATGACTGAAGGGAGATGACTAGAAGGAAAGGGAGGTAGAAGATAAGCAGCCATTTTTATCACATTGCATTACACACGGCACAAGCTTAGTTAGACCTCACACACACCTTCATTATGTGACATGTTAACATCATTCTGCCCAACTGCTTCTCCTGCTGAGCTTGATCTGACAGGCCAAAACTCACAGAGCATGCTGTCACTGTAGAGTCATCTCAGTGGCTGAGACACTTCACCTGAGCAGATTTGTTTTATTCTGAGAGTGAGTGTGCGCTTATGTGTTACATTACATCATACTTCCCACAGCTTGAACCGGATAATTACTGAACACGTTTGTGTGTTTACATGTGTGTGTAGTGTGCACTGTGTGCACTGACCTCCAATAGCTTCACACCTTGACGTCATCTCCCACAGGACCAGAGCCATGGAGTAAATGTCAGTCTGCTTGAAAGACTCGATGTTCTCCAGATTTAGTCGGGCCTCCAGCACCTCTGGTGCCATATAGCGCGCAGTGCCCACCTGCCGAACAGAGGCAGCAAACAGGGGTTAACACACACACAGGCACACCCAAGCATTAAACAGATTATCACCTTATCACTACACTCTCTCTCAAAGCCTTATTAATGGTGCTGGTGCAATAAATCAAAGCACTGGCTCAGTGGCAGAAGACCTGACTCACTCCTCGCTTCATTCAGAAACAGATAATAAAGAAATGACATTTGACATTATAAAGCAGAGAGATTGTAGTCTGCGGTGGTCGTTTCCTTTTCTAACCATTCAACTGTTTGATGTATGCTGCTAAATTAAATAAAGTAGCTACTGCAATGTTTGCTCCAGACAACTTTCAATTTTGCTGTTATACTGCAGTGTTTCTGTATACTCCAGATGCATTTTTTCACAGCCAGATGTGGAACAATATATATCTTTTGCAAGTCTGCAGAGTCCAACATTTAATACCCAAGTCAACCTCCAAGTCAAGATCAACAAGTTGTCAAACTTAAGTTTTAACTAAAAGCAGATATTACATTTCTAAAAGCAAGACCAGAACAACAGCTACTCTCAAGTCAAGTCTCAGTTGAAGACAAAACTCAATGTCAAGGTCACGTCCAAAATAAAGATCAAAGTCAAAGTCAAAAACACAAATTCCTGTCAGAAAAATCTGTTCAAGTTAAAACCAAACAAGATTCAAATCCAATGTTGAATTAATTAAGTCTTATTTCAAGTCTCAAAAAAGGGTTGTTTTCAGCAAAAGTGAAAAAAAAAAACTATTGTACTATTTACCTCTGTTAATTTTAATAATCATATTATCTAACCAAATTGCTCAAAAATGTGGGTGAATTAAAAAGAATTTGTTTCAATCGGCTAATCTCTTTTGATTTTGTAAAGTGAAGTTTGGGGATATCACAGGCTGTAATGGAAATGTATAAGCTGAAAGTGAAAGTGGAATAGCTTTGTGCCTTTTAAAAAGTGACTTTTTTGCATCAATCAAAGTCAATTAGTATAACTGTTTTGCATTCCATCTACTTGCCCACCAGTAAATGGTGGCTTGTCCTGTTCCACAGTAACCCAACCAGTAATCCAAATGGTTTTGAGTTTTATTGTTAGATGTGCAAACAGGTCAAACAAGCTAGCTGACTGCATTTGCAAATTCATGCTTGGAATGCTAATGCAAGACTTGTGTCCTTTCCTTCACAGGTACTCTTTGCAGTTCAACAGCTTTGTAGTGCATTTGCATGAATTAGTATCATTTGTATTTCCATAGATATATACCTTTTATTATTGCCTACCATAAGCATTTTCCAAATCTGTCTTTTCACTACTGCTTTAATAACCATAAAAGATCTGAGAATTACATAACATTCAATTTCCCATGTCCTGTATATGCAAAAATACTGCTGACATAATGCCTGGTTTTGCAAGTGGTTGCATGTGTTGCATTTTTATGCAAAGAAAAGTTCGACCACACGCACACACATGATTGAAAAGAATTTACACCGAAACCTAAGCTCAGGATGATATCTGACAGAGACGCACACACACACAGTCACGGAAGTTATAATTACAACCTACTAGCTGGGAATTTCCAACTTCTAATTGTGAGTGGAACCAGTAGTGACATTGAACAATCATACTTTGGCCTACGCATGAGCTGAGGTTAAAAAAAAAGAAAAAAACAAAGAGGAAGAAAAGATTGAACAGCCTGGATTTTGTTGTGGTTCCAGTCACTGCACTTAAATATTTCTTTTCAGATAGAAAGGTTGTCAGTGCTCTTGTAACTTTTAAATTTCTTATTCATAAAACATGAAGCATGACCACTGCCTTGCTGACAGACTGAACTAGGAGAGAGTTGCCTTGAGGAGTTCGCATGTCACAACAAAGCCTCTTCCTTCATCACTTGATTACCGATCAGTCTGTCAGTTTTCTTTTGTCAGCAACAAAGACAATCAAACACACTCTCAGGAGAAGGAAGAGGAAGGCAAAACAAACACAACCCGCTTATACCTCATCATATCAGCCATATCTCATTAGACATGGTGAGATATGACAGCTGCAAATCTATTACCGCAGGTATTTGCAGGTTATGCTTTTGATATCTGTTTGTGGTTGTGTTTAAGGACCATTTGTTAAAAAGAGGAACCCATAATGATATCTAACCTGTCCACTGTTGGCAAGGTCATCCACTGACAGGCTGCTGTCCAGACAGAGTCCCAGGCCAAAGTCACAAACACAGCACGTCCCGTCGTTCTTCACCAAGATGTTGGAGCTCTTTAGGTCTCGATGGACTATCGGCACCTAGGAGAACAACAGATACTTGATTGTCCAAATGATTAAAAATAATAAGCATGAAAGCAGAGATCAAAATGGTAAAGAGATTACACAACGTATGTAGCCTGAGTTACAGGAATGTTGATCCGTTGACTTTTCCTCGAGTGAAAGAGTGAAAGAGTGGTTGTCAAACAGCTAACAGATCATCTGCAGAGGAATGGCTTATTTGAAGAGTTTCAGTCAGGTTTCAGAGCTCATCACAGCACAGAAACAGCTTTAGTGAAGATTACAAATGATCTTCTTATGGCCTCTGACAGTGGACTCATCTCTGTGCTTGTCCTGCTAGACCTCAGTGCTGCGTTCAATACTGTTGACCATAATATCCTATTAGAGCGATTAGAACATGCTGTAGGTATTACAGGTACTGTACTGCAGTGGTTTGTATCATATCTATCTAATAGACTCCAATTTGTACATGTAAATGGAGAGTCCTCTTTGCACACTAACGTAAATTATGGTGTTCCACAGGGTTCGGTGCTAGGACCAATTCTGTTTACATTATACATGCTTCCCCTAGGCAGCATCATTAGAAGACATAGCATAAATTTTCACTACTATGCAGATGACACGCAGCTCTATCTATCCATGAAGCCAGGTAACACACA
This sequence comes from Oreochromis aureus, assembly GCF_013358895.1. Lineage (NCBI taxonomy): Eukaryota > Metazoa > Chordata > Actinopteri > Cichliformes > Cichlidae > Oreochromis > Oreochromis aureus. The sequence continues at coordinate 4,575,757 of NC_052952.1, read as the reverse complement.
CCAATTAGTTAAACTGCAGGAATGTCTTAAAGACATAAAGACCTGGATGGCCGCTAACTTTCTGCTTCTTCCATCCATCCATCTTCATCCGCTTTATCCGAGGCCGGGTCGCGGGGGCAGCAGCCTAAGCAGAGAAGCCCAGACCTCCCTCTCCCCAGCCACCTCCTCCAGCTTATCCGGGGAACACCTGCGTTCCCAGGCCAGCCGAGAGATATAATCTCTCCAGCGTGTCCTGGGTCTGCCCCGGGGCCTCCTCCCGGTGGGACATGCCCGGAACACCTCACCCAGGAGGCGCCCAGGAGGCATCCTGGGCGCCTTTCTGCTTCTTAATTCAGATAAAACTGAGGTTATTGTACTCGACCCTGAAAATCTTAGAAATATGGTATCTAACCAGATTCTTACTCTGGATGGCATTACCTTGGCCTCCAGTAACACTGTGAGGAACCTTGGAGTCATTTTTGACCAGGATATATCCTGTAAGACTGCTTTCTTCCATTTGCGCAACATCTCTAAAGTTAGAAATATCCTGTTTCAGAGTGATGCTGAAAAACTAGTTCATGCATTTATTACTTCCAGGCTGGACTACTGTAATTCATTATTATCAGGATGTCCTAAAAACTCGCTGAAAAGCCTTCAGCTAATCCAAAATACTGCAGCAAGAATACTGACAGGGACTAGAAAGAGAGAGCATATTTCTCCTGTTTTGGCTTCCCTTCATTGGCTTCCTGTTAAATCCAGAATTGAATTCAAAATCCAGCAGATAAGGGAAGGTGCACCGTGGTCCTAAACACAACGGATTACCACACAAAGATCACTACTCTCCTCAGTGACAACAATACCTATGAAGCCTTAAAGCGAGACCCCACAAGCAGCTACAAAAAGAAAGTTATAGCTTGCCTTCAAGACCTTGAAAGGGACAAAGTCATTGACCGCCTCACATATCACCGCCTTTACCCAGGGGATGCCATACCCTGCATTTATGGACTTCCTAAGATCCACAAGGAAGGTGTCCCACTCAGACCCATTGTCAGTACCATAAACTCAGCCACTTACAACATCTCTAAACACCTTGCAACCGTCCTAGGACCTCTTGTGGGGAACACCCCACATCACATCAAGAACTCCAACGACTTCACAGACAAGGTCCAGAAACTTACCCTGGACCCAGATGAAACCATGGTGTCCTTTGATGTAGTCTCACTCTTCACTTGCATACCCACTATGGAGGCAGTGGAGACTGTCACAAAACGACTACAAGAAGACAGCTCCTTGGAAGACAGGACCAACTTCACACCCGATCAGATTTGCACACTGTTAGACCTCTGCCTTACCACTACATATTTCAAATACAACGAGGGTTTCTACAGACAAAAACATGGCTGCGCCATGGGCTCCCCCGTGTCACCTATTGTAGCCAACCTTTACATGGAGGAAGTGGAAAGAAAGGCTCTTGGCTCTTTTAAAGGGAGAGTACCCAGCCACTGGTACAGATATGTAGACGACACCTGGGTCAAAATCAAAAGACAAGAAGTGGAATCCTTCACTGCGCACATTAACGCTGTGGATAAAAACATCAAGTCAAAGGAATTTGCAAAGAAAAGCGTCTGGACTTCTTTGAGTTGCTTGAAGACGTTTCACCTCTCATCCGAGAAGCTTCTTCAGTTCTAAGGTCAAATGGCCGAGAGTCCCAGAACTCTTTCTGGGAATGCCCAGACCTCTACATCGGAGAAACCAAACAGCCACTTCACAAGCGCATGGCACAACATAGAAGAGCCACCTCCACGGGACAAGACTCAGCTGTTCATCTGCATCTAAAGGATAAAGGTCACTCTTTCAAGGATGCCAACGTTCACATTTTGGACAGAGAGGACAGATGGTTTGAAAGAGGAGTGAAAGAAGCCATTTACGTCCACTGTGAGCGACCATCTTTGAACAGAGGCGGTGGTTTACGACACCAACTGTCTGCCATCTATAATCCAGTTTTGAGATCCCTTCCCAGACACGTTAACGCCCACTCACATCCTGGGCCATCTGACCTCAGGAAATCACATGATAGGGTGGGGCCAGGTTTCACAATGAGCTCACCCGAAACTCTGGCTGATTAGGACCCACACCCGCTTTCACACTTTGGCTCATGTGATTAGAGGATCACCAGGGGGTCCTTTGTCCCCCTTTGGGGGGGAAACTCCCACTAGGTTTAAATCTGGGACTCTCCACCACTGATCCTTAGAACTGAAGAAGCTTCTCGGATGAGAGGTGAAACGTCTTCAAGCAACTCAAGAAGTCCAGACGCTTTTCTTTCCAAGCTCCTTAGTCTGCTCCTCACATACAAGGTCTTAAATAATCAGGCCTCATCTTATCTTAATGACCTTGTAGTACCATATCACCCTATTAGAGCACTTCGCTCTCGCACTGCAGGGTTACTTGTTGTTCCTAGAGTATTTAAAAGGTGAATGGGAGGGAGAGCCTTCAGTTTTCAGGCCCCTCTTCTGTGGAACCAGCTTCCAGTTTGGATTCGGGAGACAGACACTATCGCTACTTTCAAGATTAGGCTTAAAACTTTCCTTTTGCTAAAGCATATAGTTAGGGCTGGACCAGGTGACCCTGAATCCTCCCTTAGTTATGCTGCAATAGCTCGGGGATTCCCATGATGCATTGAGTTTTTCCTTTCCAGTCACCTTTCTCACTCAGTATGTTAATAGACCCTCTGCATCGAATCATATTTGTTATTAATCTCTGTCTCTCTTCCACAGCATGTCTTTATCCTGTTTTCCTTCTCTCTCCCCAACAGGTCGCAGCAGATGGCCGCCCCTCCCTGAGCCTGGTTCTGCCGGAGGTTTCTTCCTGTTAAAAGGGAGTTTTTCCTTCCCACTGTCGCCAAAGTGCTTGCTCATAGGGGGTCATATGATTGTTGGGATTTTCTCTGTATCTATGAAGCGCCTTGAGGTGACTTCTGTTGTGATTTGGCGCTATATAAATAAAATCGAATTGAATTGTCACCAGATGTTAAGCATTACTGAAGCTGCTTTTCTATCTCTCTTTGGACAAATATTACTGTGTTGATTTTGTGATGGTGTTTATGTAACTGATCCAGTTTCCACAGAGTGTGTCAGAGTGTCCTGTGTCTTTTAGAAAACCTTAATCTAGCTGTGATTTGATGCTGAGAAAGTCCCTCTTGGCTTTACACTTAACATTTTTACTTAATTCTAAGAGTGGTACAGGCCTAGGCTGCTGTGGGGACCTCCCTTCACCTCACCCCCTGCATGTTATTCACTGTTATTTGCTCCCTCATGTACTTTGTGTTTTTTCTGTTTGTTTAAAGGGAGTTCTTACTTGTTGGAGATTATGAGTTTGTTTAGGTTTTTTTTGTACAGTGTATGATCTGTACTTTCTACACTGCATAGTTAATATCTGCTAAAAACTTGATGGACAGCAGCATTCTTAACAGGTGAAGAATGGATGAAGTTTTTTTTATTGGAACAAGGCTCGAATTAGTGTCATCTGAATGCCTCTAACGTGGCTAGTGGCATTCACATGGATGGATTGTGGTCCTACTGCAGAATATGACTTTTTTGTGATCTCTAACCTTAGGGCGTCCACAGGGGAGGCGATCACTGTGGAGATGTGCGACACCTCGTGCCAGAGAGCTGCTCAACACCTGCAGCTCCTGCCAGCTGATCACGTGATGCGTCAGGTACTCCTAGAAGACAGAGATGCGACCGTGTGTTAGCATTTTGAGAAGTTACAAACTAAAGTAATCCTGCTTTCATATTCCGGACAGTTTTGTGCTCACCTGTAGGTTTCCTCTGGGGTGGAAGGCCGTGATAAGCCAGTACTGTTTCTCCACCTTCCGCTCCTCAGCTGTCAGGAAGTGGAGGATATTCTCATGTCTGAGGTCTGTGTTGGAGAAAATGTCCTTCTCGTTCTTCCAGGATGCATACTCTTCATAGGGGAAGATCTTTACAGCTACTGTTTCAAACTGATTCCACGTAGTCTGCTTCAATTTAGCCTTGTATACCTGAGCAAAGCGACCCTTTCCCACCTGGGACACAAGCAAAAGTTAAGATTAGAGTTTGAAGCAGCACAGCTCCACAAATGTATCAAATATGTTTGCATACCAGCAGATCCAGCTCTATAGGCAGCGGCTCTGTGTTGTGGTTCAGGCTGTTGGCATGAGTTGAGCTGCTGTCTGACTTATCATCATCTGTCATGATGGCGCAGGCGTCACTGCAGTCCAGCCCACCGGCTATCGGCTTGCGCTTAAAGTTAAAGCTGCTCTCCCATTGGCGGTTGGGACGCCTCTGCCGATGGATTCTGCACCAGTAGAACATTCCAAAAAACGCGATCACCATCACCAGCAGGGGCAGCATGCTCACCAGAACTACAGACATCAAAGAGTCGTTGGACTCCAGTGGATCTGGAGTTGGATCCACAGCTGGGGAGAGAAGATGAAAAACATGAAAAAAAGTGTGAGCATGAGATGCGTAAGCTCATGAGTCCCAACTGAGAAAGAAGATGCACAACGATAATATAAGGTTGTGTGACATCAGAAATGGAAATGTATCGAGATAGTAGCAGAACGCAAAAATTCCCCATGTAAGAGCTAAACTGCTTGTGGGTGGACTTTGAACTGAATCATGAAAGTCAGCTATGAGGATACGTTAAGAATATTGTTAAAAAATGACTCATGATCATTTGCTCTCAAGCTATTAAAACAAAAAAAAAAATTCTCCCTGCTGCACAAAACGCCTTCAGGTTTGCTCAGAGTTTTCCTTAGCTATCTGAAGCTAAGGTGGGAAGATGTAGATATTTTTGAAACCGCCAACGTGAGACAGAGCGTAATAGTCTTCTCGGGACTGTCGTGAAGCTATTAATGCCAAGTCAGTTTTTCACTAGACTGTTTTATGACACAGATGTGATGCTAGTTCATATTGTTGATTTGGTGAGATGCATTAACGACCTATACTGATCAGTGGATTCTGGAAAGTAACATTTGCATTTGAACAGCTCGTACTTTTTTGTGTTAGTTTCACACAACTTTTTTGGCACTTATTACTAATTAGTAGATCTTTCTTTAAAGTGAAGCTGCAGTCGACCTTTACTGAAAAGGACACGCAGGCTATTTTCTGTGCTCTGTGCGACGGATGCAACAGCAGCACACGTCAGTTTTCTCCCACTGCCTTTAGAGTAACAGTCCAACACACTGAGGCCACCACAGGGAAATCATTCTTAAACCCTGCGCTATAAAAACGTCATTGTGTTCCCCACTCCACAGACAACTTTCAATCTTTTACTGTCCATCATAACAATAAGTGCAAGTTTGAACCTTTCGGTTTCTGACCTCTTCAGGGATCTAACTGTGCAGTCAGAAGGTTCACAGTTTGAGCAGGCTTTATAGCTTTGTGAGCTATAGCATTAACTCCATCCACTGACTCTGACTGCCAGCTGGGACAGAATGGCAGCCAAGCCTTGGAGCTCCAGCAGCAGTGAGAGAACAGTCAAAAGCTTGTCTGTCTTGGGTTGGCCTGGCCTGGACTGATCTGCTCTAGCTGGGCACCTTTTCAAAGAGTGTCTCACTCATAGTCCCAAGGGAACATTACCCTCCTGAGCGAAGCTGCCACATTGGCGAGCTGAAGGAGGTCAGGCCAAGGACTGACCATTGAAGAAAATGCTCCACCCTGCATCTACTTTGCAGTAAGATTTTCCATTTACTGTACATGTATTAGTGAGCGCTACGGAGGCTCAAAGTATATAAAGCAAACATCATCATATAGAGCAAAAATAAAACCTTGGAACAATATGTCAAGCTACAAAGCTGTTGTTCTAGTGAAAATAAAAAACTTTCATCAGATTGTTTTGCACTGGTTACTTTACTTTATTTAAAAATTTGATATTCTGTGAATTCTTCTGTATATCATAGACTGTTGTGAAGTCTGCTCAGTGTTTTGTCCAACAACCAAGATTTCTAAGAGACTGCATGTCCATCCAAGCAAAAACTTTATTGCCCTTTTAGGCTCTACTGGGGACCATCATTTACACACTGAACATGCTGTTGTGTTCAGGAATACTTGAAACTGGGTAATAAACTTATCAGGAAAGTATGTACTGAGGTCATAGAACAAGGGAGCTGAAACTTCTGTTAAACCAGACACTGACTGACTACCCCTACTGGCCATGAATAAGAATGGTTCCACATCTGGAAAACAGAGAACTGTTGTCCATTTAAATACAGTTAAATGCACTGGCTTTTTTAGCAAGCTACCTAGCTACACCTATTATTTATTACAATCCTAATTCCAAAAAAGTTGGGATGCTGTATACATGTAAATAAAAAGAGAATGCAATTATTTGAAATCATTGATTCACATATCAAATGTTCAAAATGAGAAAATTAACCATTTTTTAGTAATGTCTCAAAATAACTAGGAATTGCCTATGTTGACCACTTTATAACATCTCGTCTTGTTTAAACAGTTACGGCAGATGGCTGCCCCCCTATGTTTTTCCGTCCCACTGTCGCCAAGTTGTCTGATTCTTGGGGTTTTATCTGTATTACTGTAGGATATTTACCTTACAATATAAAGTGCCCTGAAGTGACTGGCATTGTGATTTTGTGCCATGTAAATAGAAATGTATTGAATTCAACTAGTTGCTGGGCTTTTGGGACACCTGCTTAACAGTCCTGGGTCTTCTTTGCCATTTTAACGAAAAGAAGCACAGCATTTAGTGATTGCTATGGGTTCTAGACTTTAGGCTCCAAACATTTTCCATCCAAGTTTCTTTAAATTTATGTTATGATTGTTGAATCTCTAAAAATGCTAGCCTGCTGTAATTCTTAAAGAGTTTATGTAATTCTTTTGTAATTAACTGAATTAAAGCCAAGTCTGCCCTTCAATCACACATTGATAGTTTGACCTAAGAGCCACTGTGGTGGTGCACAAAGGCAAAACTATAAAACACTTGTCTTTGTCCCAAGCATTGAAGAGGGAACTTGCCGAAGAAGACAAAGACAATAATGATAATGCTACAAAAAACCAAGCGTGCCATCTGTGAACCTGTAGTTAGTGTTAACAAGCTCACTTTGTTAGCGACAGATGACAGACTTAGGACTGGCTACAGCTGTCTGCTGGAATGTCTGGTTCTCTGTGTGTTTGGTTTCAGTTTAACTAGACAGACACTGATCTGATAGCCTACACTTCTGTATTTTGTCAGCTTTAGACCTGCATAAACACACATATTATTTGTGATGTTGGCCAGCAAAAACTAAACCATTACATTAGATAAAAATGTAAGATTGTATTTGTCATTTCAACGCTCGGTCTGATCTTTGTTGCTTGCGAACTGCTGGGCCCACATCACAGATTGTCATTAACTGTCCGATTTAAACTGTCTGATGTGCTTTCTCTTCAGCAATGTAAAAGAGGAACGAGTATTGTGTTCATTTTTGTGGTTGTGAGTGTGTAGGTGTGTATTTGTGTATGTGGGCATACAGCACTAAATCTTTTTAAGATCACTTCGGGCAAAACCACAGATGCAGTGAATCAAAAATATCCAACACGAGCTCATGCAGTGTTTTTTTTTAGAGTTGAGACAACTTCAAAAGACCAGTAGTAAAGTGGGTTGCAAAATAAGCCAGCCAGCCAGTCAGACATGGCATTTCTACTCAAATTCCTAGTGTCTGTACATGTGTGTATGCTTTAAGGGTTTTAAGACTGCTTAGAGGTTTTTGGAGTTTTAAGTTTATTTCCTTGTTGTCTTGCAGCCATCTTTGAACTGTGTAAGGGTGTGTGTTTCAGGTAGAAACAGCCAATCACACAGTGCCAAGACAAACTGGCAATAAGAATCATGTTGCCTTTTCCAATCAGGATGCCAAAGTGTTCTCAGGCGGTGCTTAAAGAGGTTTGACACATAATTTGGGCAAATGCAGGCAGCCCTGCCTCCGGCCTGTAATTACTCACATCATCAGTGGGTATGCGTGTGTCAGGAAGTGAATTCTGGGATTACTGAACCCTGCCATCTCTGAATCACAGTTTTAATGCTTTGACCAATTGCTAATTACTTACTTTCTTACTACACTTAGTGAAGTTACGAGCTGGATTTTAAAGAGGAACCATTTTCACTGGAAAAAGACAGAGCCAGACATGATTTCATGTTTGAAACAGGTGATGGGTGGATAGATGGCAGCCATTATAAACAGAGTGTAAGCAGAAGCACACTTCCAACAGGGCCTCCACTGTGCCAGATTGTCTATTGCGGCAGCAAAACACTTTAAATATCAGTATTCATCCTGATTTGCTTGAACATTTCCATTCACAGACGCTGATTTTGGTAATTATCTGGTCATGTCATGGAAAGCTGAAGGTTCAGATTTAAAAGTAAATGTGGTGCAGTGGTGTAAATTCTCCTCACCGCTCTCTGAAGGAAAGCTCCCAGCTTTGCCTGTTTCTATGGCATTTGCCGAACCAAACATAACACAGGTATGGAGCCTATAACAGCTAACAGGTGAGGGATGATGTAATGTTTAACAAGTGATAGCTTTATGATGTCTAGACAAGGGAGTTTTGGCTGGAAACTGATAAGAGAGTGCTCCAGCAGGTTTATGATTGATACTGTAGCACCAGTGTTGGGGAGTAACTGAATACATGTACCGGTGTGACGTATTTAAAATACAAAATATGAGTAACCGTATTCAATTACAGTTAACGATTAAATAGGTGATAATCAGAATACACTCAAAAAATGGTTGTTACATGTACAAGATTCAAACTTGTAATTTGAACTAAATAATTTCATGTTTCTATGGTGAACGTAATTAAATCATGTAGCATCTGCATGAAATTCAGCAACTTAATTTGTTCTTGTTGAGATGACATGATACAATCTAGTAAGAGTGGTTCGTTGCCTGGACTCACGACATTCACAAGATGACATTAGATGTCAAACTGCAGGAAAATCGCTGGAGTTTTAAGAGGCAGACAACTACACCCACACCACGTGTATGCTATCGCTATTTACTGTGGTTTAACTGTCAAGGACAAAAACGTGCAGAAAATTCTGCATCAACCCTTGTAATCATAGCTTTCCTAGTTTTGCTAAGCATGCATTGAGAGCTTGGTGGCGTGATGGTTAGTACTGTTGCCTCATAGCAAGAAAGGCCTGGGTTCAAATCCACAATCTGGCTGGTTTGCAGTGTGTAATTGGAGTTAGGTTAATTGGTGATTCTAAATTACCCATGAATGTAAGTGCAAATGCTTGTTTGTCTCTATGAAATCATCAACCCCCATATTGGTTCATTAAGCAAGACTAGCAGTAATTGCCTTGATTATCAAAGTACAGGGTGGGCCATTTATATGGATACACCGTAATAACATGGGAATGGTTGGTGATATTAAAGTCCTGTTTGTGGCACATTAGTATATGTGAGGGGGCAAACTCCTCAAGATGGGTGGTGGCCATTTAGTCGGCCATCTTGGATACAACTTTTGTTTTTTCAATAGGAAGAGGGCCATGTGACACATCAAACTTATTGGTAATGTCACAAGAAAAACAATGGTGTGCTTGGTTTCAACACAACTTTATTTATTCATGAGTTATTTACAAGTTTCTGACCACATATAAAATGTGTTCACTGTGTTGGATTGTCAATGCAACCCTTTTCTCCCACTCTTCACACACTGATAGCAACACCGCAGGAGAAATGCCAGCACAGGCCAGCACACGCATCCAGTATCCGTAGTTTCGTATCTTCACACCATAGACAATTGCCTTCAGATGACCCCAAAGATAAAAGTCTAAGGGGGTCAGATCGGGAGACCTTGGGGGCCATTCAACTGGCCCACGACGACCAATCCACTTTCCAGGAAACTCTTCATCTAGGAATGCTCGGACCAGGCACCCATAATGTGGTGGTGCACCATCTTGCTGGAAAAACTCAGGGAATGTGCCAGCTTCAGTGCATAAAGAGGGAAACACGTCATCATGTAGCAATTTCAAACATCCAGTGGCCTTGAGGTTTCCATTGATGAAGAATGGACCCACTATCGTTGTACCCCATATACCACACCAAACCATCACTTTTGTTGTTCCAACAGTCTTGGAGGGATCCATCCAATGTGGGTTAGTGTCAGACCAATAGCGGTGGTTTTGTTTGTTAACTTCACCATTCACATAAAAGTTTGCCTCATCACTGAACAAAATCTTCTGCGTGAACTGAGGGTCCTGTTCCAATTTTTGTTTTGCCCATTCTGCAAATTCTGTGCGCCGATCTGGGTCATCCTCGTTGAGATGCTGCAGTAGCTGGAGTTTGTAAGGGTGCCATTTGTGAGTAGCTAATATCTGCCGAAGGGATGTTCGACTAATGCTACTCTCCAGTGACATGCGGCGAGTGTTACGCTGTGGGCTCTTGCTGAATGAAGCTAGGACAGCCACTGATGTTTCTTCATTAGTAACAGTCAAAGGAGTTTGCGAAGAAAAGCGTCTGGACTTCTTTAAGTTGCTTGAAGATGTTTCACCTCTCATCCGAGAAGCTTCTTCAGTTCTAAAGACAAAACTCCAAAACACAGACTTAACAACGTGGTGTATGCTGTACAGTGCAGCGAGGAATGCCCAGACCTCTACATTGGAGAGACCAAACAGCCACTTCACAAGCGCATGGCACAACATAGAAGAGCCACCTCCACAGGACAAGACTCAGCAGTCCATCTGCATCTTAAGGATTAAGGTCACTCTTTCGAGGATGCCAATGTTCACATTTTGGACAGAGAGGACAGATGGTTTGAAAGAGGAGTGAAAGAGGCCATCTATGTCCACTGTGAGCGACCATCTTTGAACAGAGGCGGTGGTTTACGACACCAACTGTCTGCCATCTATAATCCAGTTTTGAGTTCCCTCCCCAGACGCCTTAATGCCCACTCACATCCTGGGCCATCTGACCTCAGGAATTCACATAACAAGGTGGGGCCAGGTTTCACAATGAGCTCACCCGAAACCCTGGCTGATTAGGTCCCACACCCGCCACACCTTGGCTCATGTGATTAGAGGATCACCAGGGGTCCTTTGTCCCTCTTTGGGGATACTCCCACTGGGTTTAAATCTGGGACTCTCGGCCATTTGACCTTAGAACTGAAGAAGCTTCTCGGATGAGAGGTGAAACGTCTTCAAGCAACTTAAAGAAGTCCAGATGCTTTTCTTCACAAACTCCTTTGACTACGATGACCTGGATGACTGAGAACCTTCACAGACGTTCATTAGTGACAGTTTTCTTGCGTCCACATTTTGGCAAATCCAACACTGAACCAGTTTCACGAAACTTAGCAAGCAGTTTGCTAACTGTAGCATGGGAGATGGGTGGTCTCGTAGGGTGTCTTGCATTGAAATCTGCTGCAATGACCCGGTTACTGCGTTCACCAGATATCAACACAATTTCGATCCGCTCCTCAAGTGTTAACCTCTTCGACATGTCAATGGCTGTGAACAAAGAGAAACTTGTAAATAACTCATGAAAGAATAAAGTTACGTTGAAACCAAGCACACCATTGTTTTTCTTGTGACATTACCAATAAGTTTGATGTGTCACATGGCCCTCTTCCTACTGAAAAAACAAAAGTTGCATCCAAGATGGCCGACTTCTAAATGGCCACCATGGTCACCACCCATCTTGAGGAGTTTGCCCCCTCACATATACTAATGTGCCGCAAACAGGACTTTAATATCACCAACCATTCCCATTTTATTACGGTGTATCCATATAAATGGCCCACCCTGTAGTTGTTCAGACAACAAGATTTCATTGTGTTTTCCTAAAGTTTTTAACTTGTGTAGAATGAATTAAAACAAATTTCATTCTACATACTTAAATCAATCACTTCAAGTCAATGCAAGTATACTACGTTCATCCAACGTAATCTGATTACATTAAACCACCAAATGCCAAATGTGTTGGTTTGACATGGTCAAAAATGGGTTATTGTACTTGGTTAAATCACGTGGAAAAAGGTGCCATGATTAAATTGTGTTCATCCAACAACAGATTTTTTTGAGTGTACAGTTGCTTCGTTGAAATTAATGGATTACATGGCGGCTTTTTCCTCTTTAATATGTTAGGCTATCCCCTCTCTAATATTGGTAATTCCACGCATTGCCGGAAACCAGAACAAAACACGAAATAAGAGGCTCTAATGTACGCGTCCTGTTAATGTTGGTGGCATCAGCTACACAGTGGACCCGGAGCCAACACAACAGAGCCAGCAGTGCACGGGAAGGAATACATTTCTTACTTGGAAATTCTTACACTACTACCCATTTAAAGAAGTAAGGGATGGACAAAATCTGACCGTGCAATGCAAACCAAGCTGCTCTCAGCATCAAAAGACTCCACCTCCAACCGAAAGAAACATAAGGAAGTAAGTTCTTTTTTAAAATCTAACATTAGCCGACTGCAGCTACCTTGTTTTAGGTGTGGTAGTTACCTGGCACCCACTTAGCTGTTGACCATTTTTGCATCTTTTAATTCCAGGACTAGGTTTACAACGCTCAGCATTGCTGTTTTGCTCTACCTCTTAAGGCAGGATTAAACAGAGTTTGTCTGGGTCAGCATTAAGCCTAAGTATCTGTGTTATGTCATTATATCATACAAAAACCTATATTCATTATTGTTTGGTGGAGTGCTTTGTAGCATAAAGTTTTTTGTTATTATGAAACAGTTGATGCTATTATGTGAATAATGAGTATATTAAAATGTTGTTTTACTCAAAAGGTAAGACGTTAGCTACAAATCCTTATGAAATGCTTATTAACAAAGTTTTATTCTGTCTTATTTATAGAAAAAGAAAATATCTTCAATATCCTGAAATGATACAATGAATATCTATTAGTCAAATATTTATAACACATTATAATATAGTTGAAAGCAGATAAAGGCCAAAAGAGAATAACATTTCCAGCTGTATGCCGTATTTATCTGATTAAAAATACTCAATATTACAATACACTTGCATTGTGTTATCAGGTACTTACTAAATGTTAATATATTGAATATTGACCTGGCTGGAAACATGACTCATGCCCATTTTACGTCTTCTGGTAAACTTGATCACCATGGTAACCATTGCATAGTGATAATTTGTCTTTTGATATGGACATCTGCTTCCTCAACAGAATAAAAAAAAAACCCCCCAAAAAGAAGTAACTGTAGCTTTGGGGTTAGAGTCACATGTTCATTTAATACATAAATATTCATGTCAGAATATTTGATTTGAGACTTAAACTGCTGTTGGAGTCTGAATCCTCCCAAATGTATAAAAATAACCTGGCTTTATCCAGGCTGGTATCATATTATGTGTGTGTGTGTCTGTGGCCATGCTTCACCAGCCGCAGACAGGCTGGTAACACCAACTAAAACTGAGTATCATACTTAGTATTTACTTGTTATGGTAACAGCAGGCTCCAAAGCTCAGACTACATCATAAACATGGTTTATATCTCTTTAGCTCCAACATCCCCTTACTCCAACTTGCTCTGTTTCCATCTCATCTTCCCATCTCAGTGTCTGTTCTGGCTACCATTCTTTTAGTCTCACACTGTCCTTCCCATTTCCTTCTTTTTATGCGTCTAAGAGTTGGCCTGCTTGAGTCATTTCTCTATAAAGCACTCTGCTGTGTAACTGAATGACTGATGTACCCGCTGATGACAAGCCAAGATTCCATAGTTAAGGAGGAAGGATTTAAAAAAGCACATCTTGGAAAAAAGGTCAATTTTATATGTCGTCTTCTCTTTCCTTTTTTTTCAAGCTGGATAAAGAAGCCATTGTAATTATCACTATTTTTTCCATTTCCCACTTTTATCTATTGTTATTCTTTGTCATCAAAATAGAGACCTCACTGGCACCAAAAATCCCCTCTCCATGTCATGAGGAAATAGCGTTTATCATGAGCGATGCCAGAATAAAGGAAGAGATTACTTGGAAGAGACCAGGCGACATCTGTGCAAAAATATACCGTAAGTAACAAAATCAATTGATTGTAGCTTCACAAGAACACAGCTGTGAATACAGCATAAAAAATAGCACGTTATTATGGCAAGACAGTATTTACTATCCTCCCCTCTCACTCAAAAGAATCCACAAGCGTCAAAACACATGTGCAGCTGATACTGACTGGAAGGCGGTGTTAGTCTGTGTGAATCATTTTTACAAGCTCCTAATTAAAAGCAACTGTCGTATCAGATAAAGAAGTTCAGCCTTCTCAGGGTGCAAGGGATCATCTCTGACCACTTTTTATGCTCTTGGCACAGTGACTGGGAAAACGCAGGGAGTCAAAATGAGGATTCAAAAGTGAGATTTGGTAAGATTTGCAATAGCTTTGGGCCAATTCCTGAAACAACTGATGTGTGTGTGTTTTTTTTTTGTTTTTTGTTTTTTTTTACCAGGCTACAACAGGTCAATAAAATGCACCAGACATAATTTAATGGTTGTGCAAAGAATCAGTGAGGCTATTGTTTTCTGGAAGCCAGCCTTTAAAATACACTTATTAATAACCAATTAAACTGAGTGGGTTTGAATAGACTTTCTTTCTGGGCTTTGTTGAAAACAGCCAGACTTACTTGATGGTAAAGTGTGATCAGTCAAGCTAAAACCGCTGTTGCTGTAACACTGAATCTGAGGAGACACTGTCATTTAAATCTGTTTGAAAAATTGTGGCATCTACGCCACACTTAAAAGTTAAAAATGGTGCAATGTGGCTGATTTATTTTTTTAAAAAAATGAGTGGTTGAAATTATTACAGAAATGTCAATGCGAAGAATAAAAAAATTGTAAAACGCTTTAAGATTTACCAAAGAGGACAGTTACCTACTATGTGTCTTTTTTCCCAAGTGCTATTGAATCATAGAAATCAAAGAGGATGGTGGTGTGGCGGTTAGCACTACTGCTTTACAGGAAGAAGATCCTGGATTCAAATCTACCGTCCAGCCAGGGCTTTTGTGTGTGTCGTTTGCGTGGTCTCCTCACATATATATATAAAACTCCTACACTTTTTTTTATAGATGCCATGTCAGCATGTTATATTTATATTTATATTATATTTATATTCTATATTTTGGGCTGGATCAGGTGACCCTGAATCCTCCCTTAGTTATGCTGCAATAGGTGTAGGCTGCTGGGAGATTTCGGTGATGCATTGAGTATTTCTTTTTGGGTCACCTTTCTCACTCAGTATGTGTTAATAGACCTCTCTGCTAAATCACACTTGTTATTAATCACTGTCTCTCTTCCACAGCATGTCTTTATCCTGTTTTCCTTCTCTCACCGCAACCGGTCGGAGCAGATGGCCGCCCTACCCTGAGCCTGGTTCTGCCGGAGGTTTCTTCCTGTTAAAAGGGAGTTTTTCCTTCCCACTGCTTGGTCATAGAGGGTCATATTATTGTTCGGTTTTTCTCTGTTGTATTATTGTAGGGTCTATCTTACAATATAAAGCACCTTGAGGCAACTGTTGTTGTGATTTGATGCTGTATAAATAAAATTGAGTTGAGTTGAATTGAATATGCCGTGTTTTGTATTTATACTTATAGCTTCCTTAAGGCACTTTATATTGAGAGGTAAAAACCCTACAATAATACAGTGTTATGGTTGCATAATGACAATAAGAAGTCTTGACTCTTAACGAAAGTGCTACATTTCTGTTTGGTTTGTTGGATACAGTGGGTGGCCAATGATACAGGACACATCAGGGGATATGTCCATTTATCTATATTAGGACTTGTGTCTGGTTTGTCTCAAGTTAGGTCCTCTGATATCTGCTCTCCTTTTAGTGTTTTGATTCAAGGATTTGAGGCGCTTTATTGTCATTCGCATCACATGTTTGCATGAGGTGGAACAAAATGACAATAAAGCTCCTTGAATCCTCACCATCAAAATATCTGCCTCTAAATGCTTCCCTTTGTCAGTGTTGGGTAGATTTTGGCATTCACATACATCTTTATGCTGTTTCAGCTGGGTGTTGAATGTGGACATAAGTTTAGTGAGAGTGCAGAGAAGTGTAAAAATATGAGCCCTAAAAAAATACAGGCATGAGGAATATAAAATTCTGCAGAATCAAGAAATTAAGTAACCTTAGGTGATAATTTTCTGTGGCTTCCTTATTATAGGCAAAACCTCTCACTATAGCTATGTGATCCATTATTATTATAAAAATAATGATTAGTGGAGCGTTAAAGCTTTATTTAGCCAGCATGAAAGATTAGCAGGGCTAATACCCCGTGGCTACATCTCTAAAGTGGACACAGCTGTGGATCTCGCTGTAAGTGGCTTTGATGAACAGCAGCTCTGATCTATTTTGTCATCTTACCACACTGTGTCAGTGACAACACAGCAGACACTTCCCCATCTGATTTACTCCTAACAGGCCTCTCGCTGAACACAACGGGCCCTGTTTGCGTTCGCTGCTGTGGGATCACAATGTTCACTCCCTCACTGTGACACTTTTAAGACATCTGAACCCACAAACACACTCACTCTCACTCGGGAGAATCCACATGTGTTGCTCTCAAGCAATAAACCAGATGCACAAATGCCGTTGCAAGCATGTCACAAGAATGTAACGCAGGGGCAGAACAATGTGAGGTATTTGGAGGGGAGTAAAACATGGCAGCGGTCCAGCAAACAAACAAGGACTTCCTGCTGCATGCATCTTCAATGGGAGGAAGGAACCACAACCCTTACCCTATGGGATCTCAGTGTGTGTGTGTATGTGTGCGAGTGTGTTTCAGAAAGATTGATTACGATTTACACAAAGTGCTGTATACATCCTTGACAGAACACTTGAACTTGCCAAAATCAGAAAGAGGAGCTGATGAATTCAGATATCAGACTTCAGACAGCTTTATAACCCACACAGACCGCACACAAGAAGAAAACATTCTCACTTACTAAACACAGCAAAATGAGGATCTCAGCATGTTTATGAAACGTGTGCAGTGAGTGAAAAATGAGAGCTCATTTTGTCCCCAGGGAATTGCTGTTTGTTGAGGAGGCCATGCACGTCATGTTTTGCTCGAGTGGAAACAAAAACCCACTAAATCGTGGCAACAAATATGTTTTTGCTGGATTTGTGAAGCTCATCATCACAGGCCCAGGTAGAAGGTGCTTAAGGTTGATGTACTGTAAGGGACGAAAACATAAATTTGCATGTTTCACTAAAATTATCTAACAATCTACATGAGAAAATTCCAGCGTAACACTTCCCAGAGTCATTCTTTTCCTATCATGAGGCAATCCACAAGGACATTTAGTAAACTTTAGTAGAAAGTCTACTTTACCTAGCTGTAGACTGTAACTAGGTTTACATTCAAATGCAGCAAACATTTTAACTTCTTTTTTTCCCTGTTTTTATCCACTTGTGTTGTTTAAAAATCAGGAAATGGTCTAACATGGTTATATAACTAACAGTATACCTGCCAAACCTCAAATGTTGAGATGAAAGTATAAAACATGGATTGATCAAAGTATCATTGGGCACAAGTTGGTCTCCAACCTTTTCATGAGAGTGTGAATGTCAGATCGAAAGCACTTAGGTACAGATGTTGTATAGCACTTTTCAAGTCTTACCTAATGAAGATGGCATGTGTAGCCTGTCTAAGCTGTGATTTTGAAAGTGACTAGATACAGACACAATGCAACAAAGGTAGACAACTGAATGTCAGGAGGCTGAGACTTGTCAAAGCTCATGAATCCAAAAGCCTCTGCATGGTATTGCTACATGTTAGGGACAAAAATGAAGTGAGAATTTAAAGGAAACAAAGTAGCAGCTCAGGCTTAGCAAATGCAGCTCGCAGGTGTTTTGATGTGTTTCAGTTTGTAACCATCCTGCCCACATTAGCTGAAGCATGTGCATAAAGCAACTTAAAGATACGGTTTAGTCAATAAGAAGAAGACTGACACAGGAGAAGAGTAAACAGCTGTACTTCATCACAGAGGTGCTCCAAGTCTACGCAGCCTTTTACCATGTGCAAGAGATGTTTCTGATTCAAGTTAAACACAGACAGGAAACCATATGTCTGAGCTCTACAGTGCGGCTGGCCCACACGACAATGCGTGCGCACACACACACACACACACACACTGAGAAAGACCCACTTTTTCCTCTCAGCACTGTGTGAGGCACACAGAACCCAGCTGTGTTTCTATGACCACACTGAGGATTCCCCAAACATCGTTACGTGTGAGTACTGCGTTTCCACTTCCTGTTTGCGGTGACGGTGGATTCTCAAATCATTCCACAAGACAGTAGCAACCGTAATGAGACCCTAAAAAAAGTAGGCCCACAACATTTTGAACTTTGCAAGCAGCTTTACTGTACATGCCAAGGTACGCACAGCAGTTTCCTTGTCAGTGGTTGGAAGCAAGCTTAGCGTAGGAGGTGAAGAAGGTGGGGGTGATAAGATGACAGAATGAACGGTTATCAATAAATGAAAGTACCAGGGATGGGTGAATGACTGAACAAATAATGTGGAGAATCAAAGAGCTACTGACACACTTGAGAAAGGAATATAGATGTGCTGTTCTAACAACCGGTCTATTTTAGAACTGGCCAAGCATGTCAGCAGGAAGGGCTGTGCACCCACTATGAAATAATCTATCTGCTAAATGCGTCTTTTTCTCTTAACTTTTCTTTTGTCACACTTAACTGCATTTGGTTAGCTGAAAGCTGGTGTGGTTAGAGTGGGTTCATTGTTTTTTCCTGTGTAGTCAAATACTGAGACCAGAATATAAAACACCGTATTTTTCAAAGAATGACGCTGCTTGTACTTTTTTGCTGTCAAAAAAAAGAAATCCAAGGGAAGGAACCAAACTTTTTTGTACAGCACTACACAACAGTTTCCAATAAATGACGAATTGACGGATGATGCTTTTATTGATGCAAATGGAATAAATGAATAAATGAATGAATCGACAGTGAACATGACATTGCCGTGAGCCAATGATGCAAGAGTGATGAGAACAGGACCAGAGGAGACGGTCAGCAGAAAATACCTGAGCCCTACTTACCGTCTCCATCCTCCATGATCCTATCACCTGTTGAGCAACCAGGTAAGTAAGGTGAAACTACACCCAGTGTAGCAATTACTGGAAACTGATATCACCATAGTGACAAATGTGAGTCAGAACAATAACAAAAAAAACACATTTGGTCCCTACAGCTGCTGAGCCTGCATGTCTCTGAGCAGTTTTTGGTGATCTTTTTGCAGGAAGAACTGTGCTCAGGGATAAGTTTAAGACTAGTTAAGAAAGGCATTGCAGGGTTGGATCATTAAGAAGTAGTATCAGACTTTAAAGCAGCAGTAATTAGGTTTTGGGCCTCAGGAAAGAGCTGAGATAGCTGTAAACACTGTCACACACAGAGTTCAGTCCCAATTCTCAACAACGACTGTTCTAGGCACATGTTGTGAAATTGATGGTGTTAGCAAACATTTACAGGAAGCTACAGTCCTTTGGAATTTTCTGATAAATGGAAGTGTAAACCACTACTTTTAACAGTTACTGGCTAGTGTTTTGCAAGAAGTAGATGTGAGCACTGAAGCTGGAGTTTGTGAAACCAAGGCAATAAGCTGAAACATTCTAAACTGGGGAACTCCAGGAATTATTCTCCTTGGCTTCAGGAAAATCTAATTACAGCTTTAAGCGTCTTCAAATTTTTTAGGTACTTACTTTGGGAGAATATTAGCTCTTCGTTGCACTCTGCTCCTTTACAGGAGCAGAAATGAGCCAACCCCGTTGTTGTGTTCTTTTCCTTCATCACACAGGTGGTGCTGTTGTAGTCATCCAGAGTAATGCCGTACAACGGCTCTGCTGGGTTGTGGCAGAGTGTTTCGATGGACAAGTTTGTTTCGTTCCTTCTCCTTAAACACACATTGAGGTATAATGTTTAACAGTGTATACCTTAAGAAGTATCAGGATACCATCCAGTTAGTTAATCACATCTCAGAGATGATGATTGCTTACTTCTCTTGTATACCTACCAGATAGAAACACAGACCTCAGTTGGTTTTTCACATATGGATGAGATGCTGCAGTCGGTCTTGCAGATACCTGTGCCATTGCAGGAGGTAGGCTCCACATCACAGAACTTACAAAGTTCATGTAGTTGAAAAACATCAAGACCTGCAGATAACACACACAACAATACGCATTAGTTTCATGTTTCATCAAGTGCTGCTGTCACATACAGCAAGTCACAATTTCTTTGCCTCTACAGGAAACACAAGCACTATCACAAATTTGATATATATGTTATAACAAAATCACATTGCGGGCTTTATGTTCAGAGCATTCACATTGTGGTCACTGCAGGAGCAAGTTCCTGGAATTGTACTCTTTCTGTAGCTCATTGATCTACACGTAATCTCCAAACATTACCAAAGTTCTGCCTAAAAACCTAAAGCTTCAGCCAAACCTTTTTGAAAAATTGATTCACAAAAAAATGTTTGATGTGTTTACAGCACAGTGTAAGGACAATAATGATATACTGAAACAAAATGCACCACATAACCACGCTACAAATGAACCAAAACTAAACAAGAGCTCATGATTAACAAATGAGAAAAGTAGGTATAGAGTAAGACTGCAGTATAAAAAGTCAAGACAAAACAAATTAATATTTTAGTAACAAGAGAGTGCAAACCTCTGCCAAAGCAGCTCATTGTCTGAGCAGTATTGAAAAGTACTTTAAGAAGTTTGCAGTTCAGTAAAAACAAGCGCAAAGTGCGGGCTTTTGTTATTTGACCTATTGAAAGCAATTTTGATAAACCTAATATGTGCATATTATACATGTGCAGTTTATCCTGTTTTCCAGAAAATTAATATTTATTCATTAACATTGTACACGTATTCTAATTAGAGTAATAGGTTATAACCTGTTACTCTAATTTATACAGCAAGGTCTTAGATAAGGTGGTTTTGAGAATTCCCCTTATATGCCTGTATGTTGTAACTACAAACAATGGCAGTAAGACACATAGTTTTAAATAGCTCTTTCTAGGATTATTATCACTTTGACCAGATAAATCTATTGACCTTAAAGTAGAGGTCAAAGTTCAAACGTGACACGATATTTAAATCTTTATACAGTACTTTTTATTTATATGTTCACAATACACATGACACCTGTAAGAATAGTTTCTAAGTCTTTTTGTCAGTTTTTTACAAATAACTCATTAAGTCAACCTTGAAGACCTTGGTGGAAAAGTTTACTGTGTTGTTAACATGAGCCCACACTACAGCCCTACAAAGTTTTACGAGAATTCATTCAAAACTTTTTAAGCTACCGTGTTCTTACTAACACCTACACATACATGCAAGCAAATGCTACAAAAAAATGGAGGTAAAGAATAATACAGAGTATATACACTGAATGTGGCATGGTCGAAATAGGGTAGTTCTGAAGGCAAAGGGGGACCTGTGTGTTCTTAATAAAGCTGAGTGTATGCATTCCCTAGGTTAGCAGGTCTGAGTGTAAAGGAAAAACAATATACATAAATGGCACATGGAAGATGTGCTCAGAATCTCTGATACAATCTAAATCAGGGGTGGGGGAACTCCAGGCCTCAAGGGCCGATGTCCTGCAGGTTTTAGATATCACCCTGGGTCAACACACCTGAATCAAATGATTAGTTCATTAACAGGCGTCTGGAGAACTTCAACACATGTTGAGGAGGTAATTTAGCCATTTAAATCAGCTGTGTTGGATCAAGGACACATCGAAAACCCCCACCCCTGATCTAAATAAATAACTACAGCTGAAAATTTGGAAGTATCATGAGTACTGAAACATAACTTGGTAATATTGTTCTTTAGTAGTATTTGACTGGTAATTTTTCGTCTCAGGCATAAAAAAAAAAAGAATAGTTCACATTAGGAAAATGTTAGCAAGCTATTTCTTATTATCATTTTTCCTGCTACTTAAACTATCCACTCCTCTTTTATGTTTATAATGGTCTCTGAACTGCTAATCTCGTGGGTTCATCAATGATAATGGAGCTTTTCACATATCACACTGAGGTTGGTGAGTAAACACCTTTACACACTGAATGTTTGTGAAAAAACAACATGTATTTCCAAATTTTTTGAGCATGAACTTTGTATGTAATATATATACACACTGGTGACTGACCTGGAGCAGTAGCGGTGGACGTGTTTATTTACATTTGTCCTGTGAAACTAGTTCTACATGAAGAATAGGTGAGTCTGAAAAACATTTGTAACGCATTAAATAATTGCACAGATTTTATGCGTCTGGTATGTAAGGTCTTTATTTTATTTTATTTTTTAAAGTTCAGTTACACAAACAGTAGGGCGGAGCAACATCATCGGCCTGACCTAAATGAGGTTTGAACCATGAAAAACTGTCAACATAGACAGCCACTAGCAGGGAAACATCTCCTTCTCACAGCCACACTATGTACCTGGATCAGCCACCACAAATGAGCTAAATGAGTCCTACAGAAACCAGGAAGCTATACAGAAACAGGTCAAAACCACACTTAAGCACCAACACAGACAACCACAACTAAATCAAAAGTCAGCCTTTATCAAGCGACAGCATTTCCTTTCCTCTAGATGCTTCAGATACGTAACCATAAACTTGCATGTGAGCATTTTTGTTGCTAGGTACATGTGACACTGTACACTATACAGACTATGCAAAAGAAAGGTACTCAAAAGTAATAAATCAAAGTCTTTTTTTAAAATTATAATCCATGAATGAAAAACAGTTTGTACTTTTACGTTGTAAACGATGTAGTTTTATAGGAGGTTAGAGACAAAAGAACCAATTTGTGACTTGTAAAGTAAAAACTGTGCAAGAAGTGACTCACAAGGTTTTCAAAGAATCTGACGCATGATGTAGCGACATTAGAAACAGGGCCACAGACTTAGAAGTGGTAATGACGTCACGTGATGTCGTTTGTCATTTAATAGATGTGTTTTTCATGTTTACAAAGTTTGAGCTGAGATCAGTTTTCATGTTCTGTCTTGACAAACGTCCACAGCAGCCTCTTCTGTCTTCATTTCTACTTCACAAAAAAGAACAATCAGCTTTCAGATATTGTTTGATCTAATCTCTGGATGATTGTTATCTGAGAAGTATTGCATGCAGTACAGTGGCTCGTGTAATCAGCACAGTCTGCCGTTCTCTTTTGCGTGGCTCGACCCGCCTACGCCTCTCTGATCTTTCCCTGCTTCGTGACATGAACAGACCTGTCTGCTCCAAGCTGCCGACTGCTGGCCTAGGAGAAAATGTAAAAAACAAGCTAAGCCACGATGTCATATGACAGTTCCTGAGACGACATAGGGCTTTTTAGGCTTTATGGCTGTATTTTGAAATCTGGGAAGGGCAGGAAGAGTTCTCTGTGTGGCTTTGTGTTCAAATAATCTTTAGATTCTGGGTGGGACAGAAGCTCTGCGTATAGTGTGCAGGTGTTGTGGTACACATGGATGGTTTTAATGTTGTGGAAACCCTTCCTCTGCTGGGAGGTCTGCTCCTAAGGCTGTCATGGTTCAGCTTCACTGAACAGAACTTTGAACTTTTAATCTTTTCCTACACCTCAGGTTAAAACCAAGATTTGGGGCTGAAAAATGAAGTCATGGGCAGAAGTACCAAAAACTGCAGTGGAGTAGCCGCTTGAATCTGGCTCGTAATAAATACCCAGCTGTAGCACATTAAAAAGTATATTTAATGCCTAGGACTGAAAACTTGCTAACCTCCTGGTAACTTAGCACTCGGCTCTCTCATCCAATCACTTCTGGCTTCTGTAAAAGCAACATGGAGGCTTGAAAAACTGTATCACTGAGGCTTCAAAATGCAAGTCCAGGATTTAGGGTCAGAGTGGCTATGCCAATCTTTTATGTACAGTCTGTGTTTGCAGTCCTGATAATGCTTGATCTGCAGCAGTTCTTCTACTAGCTACGCTACCTCAGCACAGTAATAACTGAAAAAGAGAACGAAAAGAGTCCCTGAGTTTTATTATTTATTTTCTAAAATTCACAAAAACCCAAGTTACTGCAGTCTGGACCGGTTCGGTCCCCTCTTTTTTTGTCCCGACAAGAGAAAGCCCCAACAATCATATGGCCTCCTATGAGCAAGTGCTTTGGCAACAGTGAGAAGGAAAAACTCCTATGAGAGTGACGCTGAAAAACTAGTTCATGCATTTATTACTTCTAGGCTAGGCTACTGTAATTCATTATTATCAGGATGTCCTAAAAACTCCCTAAAAGCCTGCAGTTGATCCAAAATGCTGCAGCAAGAGTACTGACAGGGTCATTGTTCCTGTATTGGCTTCCCTTCATTGGCTCCCTGTTAAATCCAGAATTGAATTCAAAATCCTGCTCCTCACATACAAGGTCTTAAATAATCAGGCCTCATCTTATCTTGATGACCTTATAGTACCATATCACCCCATTAGAGCACTTCACTCTTAGACTGCGGGCTTACTTGCTGAGTATTTAATTAGAGATAAATTATCTGAATTTCAGGAGCTGGACCGCACCTCAAACATTCCCCTTCTGGTTCTTATCTATATATGACACCTGTTCTCGTTTTCATGCCCCACCGTCTTGAGGTTGTGAGCCTAGTGGAAAGTAGAATGGAAGGCAGAGTCTTCATCTTTCAGGTGCTCAGCTTGAGTTTTTCTTCTTCAGTCACCTTTGTCACTCACTGTGTCTTTAAACACCTCTCTGCATTTAATTATTTGTTATTATTAATCTCTGGCTCTCTTCCACAGCATTTCTTTGTTCTGTCTTCATCCATTCACCTCCAACCAGTCACGGCAGATGGCTGCACCTCCCTAAGCCTGATTCAGCTGGAGGTTTCTTCCTGTTAAAAGGGAGTTTTTCTTTCCCACTGTTGCCAAAGAGCTTGCTTATATGATTGTTGGGGTTTTTTCTGTTTTCTTTCTATTATTGTAGGGTCTACCTTACAATATAAAGGCACTTGAGGCAACTGTTGTTGTGATTTGGTGCTGTATAAATACAATTGAAAACGTAATTGTCACGGCGAGTGAGATGAGCCGTGTGGGAAATAAAGGAGGATCCAAACACAGGCACTCGTAAAGGTGTGAGGGTGATTTATTGAATACGAAGCAAAGATAGGCAAACGGCAAAACGGAGAACTAAACTATACTGGGACAACTAAACTACTGAGCATGAACAAGAACACGAACCTGGACATGAAAGAAGGAAGACGATAATGATGACGGCAGGGGACACACGGATGAAACATGGTGGATACACAGACGGACCAGCAACTACAATGACTAAAGACGTGACTTAAATACACACAGAGAAACACAGGGAGATTACACACAGGTGGTGGACACAGCTGGGAGTAATTAATGAGATGAGACAAGAGGTAAAACTGAACACACTCACATGAGACGCAGACCTTCACAATAAAACAGGAAACGAGAACACTACACCAAGACGCAGACCTGACACTGAGAGACAGACAGAGAATGACACAAGGAACCTGAACTAAACTAAACATGAGATACAACCGAGAACAAATCCTTAAACACAAATAAACAGAAACATGAAACTCTAATAATAAACATCATAATCATCATCATAATTAACACAACAAGAGAACAAGAAAACAATCCCTGATGCAAAATTAAACCAAAATATAATAAACTCAAAATACTGGGTCCAACGGACCCAGAACCGTGACAGTAATTGAATTACTGGTGGAAGTGGGTCGCTCTCCAGCAGGTCAAAGATGTAAAATATATCTCAATAGCAGGTTTCAGGGAGGAAGAGGTTGAAAATCTGACCACCAGATGAGGTAGTCAGTCTTCTGAACTCAGTGCAGTGCAGTCTGCTTACCGAGGACCAGACTAAAGGCAGATGGATGCTACAACTTTGACATCATGTGTATTTGTCCAATTACTTCTGAGTCAATCATTCACAATCACTGACTCAGAAGTGCAAATGAAGCAGTTTATGCCGGTCATGAGATTCCACTTCAGCTCTCTACCTGAGCTAATGATCCGCACTGCTGTAAAGAATTCCTAGATTACTTCCTTTACTTACTTTTCAGATAAACAGATCTTTAAAAGACTCCTTCACAGAGTGAGTAAAGAAAGATGATGACTGATATGATAGATAGCCAATTCCATCTGATGAAAGGGGCCCCCAGCTGCAAACAACAACAGCCCTCACAGGCCTGAAATCTCAGGTACAGACAAAACAACTGCAGTCTGCGCTATCATCAGATCAACTCTGCAAAGTCAAAGTGTAAAACCCGACCAGACCAGAGTAGGGATTTGGCTTCCAGGTGCACAGATGCTTGCTACCTTCCCTATACAGTAACCAACTGCAAGGCCTCAGCTCGCAGTGTGTGTTCACATGGGTGGGTGACACTCGATCATAGTCTGCACAGACTGGGTTATTCATTTAACAGGAAGCGCAGTTAATATATTTTCAAGGCACATTCCATCACACTGAGCCTAGTTTGGAGTAGGACAGAGAGCGTGAAATAGCAGAGCGCTCACACCCACACATAACCTCAGAGACAAATAAAAGTGGGTGATTTAGTGCAGCAAAGTGCCACCGAGACTACATCAATGCGAATAAGTAATACAGCTGAAGTTACATGCTGAGCACAAATATTTTACGATGGTGATGGATCTTTATTGTACTCTTGTGCAATACTGATTACACATCAAGAGCTCATTAACACTGACTGTGGGTCTATTTTTGCACTGTGTATAACAGAATCATTAACAAAGATTAGGAAAGAAAAATCACTTTAAATTCTGAATTTATGTTACCAGCATTTCTGATCTTCGATGGGTGGTGTTGGCTGCCTTAGAGCTTTAACTTTGAAGTTTCAGCAGATTGTGCTGGTGCAGCAAGTTAAAGGGTAACTGTGCATGAAAGTCTGCATTGTGATTTGGGTCATTGTTCCAGCTGCTAAAGCTCTTCTAAAGCGTCTTTTTTTATTACTGCTGCACTCTTTCCCTGCTGCGAGTCCTTGTGCAAGGATTATAGTATGAAAACACAAGTGACCTCAGTGCGTCTCGAGAAAGTGGAGGGGAAAAGTGTGGGCTGTCATTAACTATGCTCTTGATGGCTTCTGAAGGAGCGATAATCGAAATGTAATATCTCTCTGTGCTGCAGGAGGGAAATCATGCTACTGTGACTGACTTCCATCTGGCAGTCAGACCTATGAATAACCACAATAAATACCTACTCGTTAGTGGCAGAGAAAATGAAGACTGAGAAATATCTACTATCCAGATGAGAAAGGAGCACACTTAAGTACACATTTTTAAATAAGAGTGTTATAAAAATCTGGATGCTTAACAGTTTTTCTAACAGCAACTGTACTTAATGATTTAAAAGGGCATAAATGATATGGTGTTTAAAATCCATCTCAATCAGCCAACACAGTGCAGCCACTAACTGACCTGAGCAACTTCAGTGGCCTAATGGCAGGGACTGTGGCGTACTACAGCCCCTGAGACAAGCTAACCATCAATTGGTGGCAATAGGCTCCACCTATTATCTTAGACCGCTTTTCCAAAAATGCACTGTCGCTCTCAGTGTCTGCGCTGGTGCTAGTGAGGAGCCACTTCATCACTGTTCACTTTTGGCAAACAATTTGACATGTTAAATAGTGTTATGTTGCAGAAGAAAATTTTAGCACCAAGAATCAATGAACTTCATCTGTAAATTGTTAGGAATTGTTAGACTGAGTCGGTGGTTATTAACTTCTGTTAATAATTGCTATTTGTGTGATAATGTTCGTGTAAGGTTTCGTCCAGACTGGCATATACATACAGGATATGTCTTCTTGTGAGTCTTGGCAGGAATACTAACAAGTCATAAAAAAATTTAAACGTATTTGTACACTGGTGTGATGGATGTAAATCATTTTAACTACTTTATAGTACTGATATATTTTTTTCTTTGTTTAGACCAGGAACACCCAGCATCCCATAACATCCAGTGGTCTCTAACATTATCTGGACAACAGTAAATCTGTGTATTCCTCTCTGACTCTCTTGCACAGAGTAACTTTTGTCTTATTTCTTTCTCCCATCACTCCCAATTCCAATAGATGGCTTCCTCTTCTGCTGGACATTTGCTCATGTTAAAAGGGAGTTTTTCCTTCCCACTGTCGCCAAGTCCTTGTTCATACGGGATGGTCTGATTGTTGGGGGTTTTCTCCATATCATTCTAGGGTCTTTACCCTTGATGTGACTGTTGATGCAATTCGGCACTATAGAAATAAAACTGAATTAATCTGAATTGAATATATACAGAAACAGAAATGCTAACTTAAAGGATATAGAGCACATTATCACATCAGCTAAACTGTTTCCTCCCTGCTTCTCTTCCTCTTTCCCCATTTTTCCAAAGCATTGAGGACGTTAGCTAAGTGTGGATGGGAGGACAGGCAGGAAACCTGACTGCAGTTCATCACC
This sequence comes from Oreochromis aureus, assembly GCF_013358895.1. Classification (NCBI taxonomy): domain Eukaryota; kingdom Metazoa; phylum Chordata; class Actinopteri; order Cichliformes; family Cichlidae; genus Oreochromis; species Oreochromis aureus. The sequence goes on along the minus strand of NC_052952.1, from coordinate 4,547,284 downwards.
GTTATACAGGAAGGACTGCTGGAAAAAGGGAAAAATCTGCAAACCAGGCAAACATTTGATAGGTTTGTATCACTTCAAGGCTCTGAATTAATTTGTTCCAAATTAAATGCATTCTTCCTGTAAGTAGAAGTGAAAGATTTCTGTGCTCAAACACTCACTCATGAATGTTTCATGTGTAAAAAAATTGTAAAATAATTAATAAAAACAACATTTTAAGGCATTTAGTATAATGACATTAGAACTATGCTTTCAGGTATGACAGCATTGCTTGGCCTAATGAGCTCACATTCCAATGTGAAGCTACAGCTCTTTCAGATGTAATCCTATAAAAAAAAACCCTGAAAGAGATTTTACTGCTGACACTTTTCTGGAGCAACACAGGAAATAAAAATGTGAAATAATCTGAATGGAAACAAGAACGCTTCTTCTTTTCCCTGCAGCGCTGTCACTGAAATGTGCAAAGACAACTGGCAGAAGGCAGCTTGGGGCCACATAACTGCCACAGCAGGCGGCTGGGCTCTCCCCCTTTGCTCCTGAAAGTTATCCTCCCACCTCTTTTAATCCACCCTCACTCCACTTTGGCCCTAATCCTCTCATTCCTCCCTGTTTTTATCTTCCTCCTGTTTAACTCCCTCTCGGCCTCCCCTCTTCCTCCATCCCTCCTTTGTCTCTAAGAACCCGAACGCTCCAGTGAAGCATATTGAAAATGAAGACTTGACACATATGGTTAAAAGGAATCCAAGGAACACAACTCAGGGAGCTTAAAGTTATATTTTCCATGCTTAAAAGTAGTACTGTGCACAAGAAATAGGAAATGCACAGCGACATCTGCCTCAACACGATGAAGATTCCCTGGAAATGAAGGAAAACGAAACCTTCTTGTGAAATCCTGCTGAGTGGATTGTTATTGACATCAGTCGGAAGCAAAAAAAGAAGGAGAAGATAAAAAACAGTCCAGCTCTGCTGTTTGGATAACCAAAAATGTCAAGCTGGTCCAGTAGTGGAAGAGCAGCGAGGAGCTTCCTGCAGCCCAAGGAGCTCTGGAGGAATAGCATGGAATAAGTGTGTGTGTGAGCTCGTGTCTTCATGTGGGTACAAGTTTGTATGTCTTCTTACTCTTGTGTGCATGTGTGTCTATTTGTGACACGTAATGCAGCAGGACCACACAGTCCTTGTGGTATGCGGGATTTCCAGGTTCAAAATAGGCTCCTGCTGTGGGAGGAGGGCAGGAACAAACAGGAGAGAGGGGGAGAAGGGAAGGAGAAGTGTAATGAGGACAACAAAATACACGACTCCAGTTTTCATCTTCTTGTCAACATTGTTACAGTTGAGTCAACCGCTTGTCAACAAGGGGAAGTTTCTGTGGTTTACTGACATGACAGCTGTCATGGTGTCACAGATGGAAAGTGGCCAGATCTATTTAATTGGCGTGTTGGGAGGGAAAGAAGCACTACTGCATTGCAAACAGCTTAAGAGAAAAGTCAAACTCCTAATGGATGAAAATATTTCTTCACTCTGATCAAAGTGAGGAACCGGAGGCCTAAACAGTGATCAAACCTCTTTTGAACTGTATTTCAAATATTGTATGAACGAAATCCAGGACTTCCCACCTGATGCAATGGTCCATAAAAACACTTAAAAAACTCCAGTAAGAAACTGAAACAACCCGTGTGTCTTTTCATCTGTCAAACAATTTCGCTTGTTACTTTGAGGAAGGTCTCACATATGGGAACACATCAGGAGATGCACACATTTCTTTGCCCTTTAGCACTAACAGGTCTCCAGCTGACAGATTCCATAATGCTATTATAACTATTTAGTGCGTTTTACGATAAACGTTAAACCTTTTCAGGCTGTATGCAAGTCTAAAATTGGTGGAGTGACCCTTTAAAGTCAAAGCCTTGACGTTGTGGACGCGCAAGAGGCAGAAATGTGATTCTGTACAACCCAGCTTACTTTTGCACCATTATTTTTACACACACACACACACACACACACACACACACACACACACACACACACACACACACCTTGTATCATTGTTTCGAATCCTGTTTAAAATAATCGTTCGGTCTGCTGAAACCTGTGATCCTCAGCAGTGAAAGGTTATCTGACAGCGAGAGGGAAAGTTTTCTGAGGCGCTCTGTGTACGCTTCAGGCTGCACGGGCAGCAGAGCTGAGAAGCGTCTCAGCCCGCTCTGAGTCACCTGTTACGCCTCGCTGTTCTCAGCGGAGAGCCACGCGTAACGCGCCGGAGAGAAAACTTTCCCCCGGCCCCCTTCAGTTCCAGAACTCTGAGTTCGCGTTAAATACGTTATAGAGTGACATCAGAGCGCGTGACAGCGAACAAGCAGAGAGTTTGTTAAAGTTCGGTGATTGTGTAACTCACCGGCAGCCCCGGGCTCCAGAAGCACAGATATGAGAAAGGCTGATAAAACTCCGCGGAAAGTTAGAGAGCAGCGCCGTGCCTTCATGATTCTGTGTCCCCCTGCCCGAGATTCTCAGTCACATGAACCGCGGAGTACAAGAGAGTCCAGGGAGTTGGCTTTGTGCGTCCGCTACGCTGTGCGCTCCACTCCGCTCAGCAGCTGGAGAGTCACTGCTGAACCATCCACACACACACACACACACACACACACACACACACACACTCTCTCACACCGTTTATAAGTAAGCACACTCACTTTGCTCTGACAGGAAACCGGAGGAGGCAGGAGGGGCTCTCTCTCTCTCTCTCCTTCTCTCTCTCTCTCTCTCTCTCTCTCTCTCTCTGTGTGTGCGCGCGCGCGCGTGTAACCGCCTACCCAAATACTGGAAATCGGAACAGTAAACAAGTCATTATATATTTAAATAGTGTGTGAGCTGTTAAACTTCGCCAGGAAATTTTCTGGAATTATACAGAACTGCCGCCGATTTCCAGAAACACTTCAAGATTGCAGGACATAGTAAATTACATATTTTACATTCACAAATAAAAAACTTTTCTTCTTTCTTACAACATACAAAAAATACGGACATCTCTTTTTGGATCCCTATTTTGTAAGGGACACCATCTATATTATATGAGCATATGATAATATTTAAATTAGTCACCCTTTATGCCACCTTATGATAAGACTAAAGAAACATATTTCCTTAATTTTAACTCTTTACAGTAGACAAGGTGCAAATACAATGGCTTAGTGATACCCCTCAGCCTCCAAGTAGATCCACCTATGGTGTCAATTTGAAAAACCTAGGTAACTTCCCTCTGGCGCTTTGCATTCACAAGATTTTCAGAAAACTTGAGCTCTGACCTTGAGGTCACTGAGATTCAAACTCATTCACAAATTTTTAGAAGATGCACCTATGGTACAAATTTGAAAATCATACATCACCTCGTTCTCTAGTTATTATGTTCACAAAGTTGGGTATCCATGCTGCCCGCCCACCCAGCGGTTGACAGCAATACCCCATCAAACTCTTATGGGTGACTGGTGAAAATGGAAATTACTGACATAAACTACTACATCCATCCCCTCCCCCCCACGTATCCAGTTCTGGATCATGGGAGAGATGAAAGCTACGCTGGATATGCTGCCAGTCTGTCGGGCTGAAAGACAGACAGTAATTCGCTCTCACACCTTGAGCACCTGCCCCTTTCCTCTTGGGTGCCCCAAGTGCCCTTTCTTGAGGCATTTGTTTTTTTTTAAACGTCCGTGTGCGTGTGGAGTCCTGCCTGTGCCCTTCAACTGAAACATTTAACTATGAATCACAATTTTGCTAAATAAAAGAATTTGGCTTGCATCAGTCGCATGATGACCATTAACCATTGCTCGAGCTTGACGGCAGTTTTTTGCGCCTGGGCGGTGCGGAGCTGCAGTAGAAACACACAAATTAACGCAAAGCGATGCAACAATGCTGTGTGTGCAACAGCCTGACAAACATTACCTGTCATTTTATTAACTGTAGTGCTGGTCACTAGCCGCTAGCTAACTGGGTAATGGTGTCAGGGGTCTGTAGATCTCCCCATCGTTTTGGGGAACATATTTCATTTTAAAGTAAGTTACAGGGCTTTTCCTGCCTTTCTTGATGGCTTATATTTTACTAAAACCTATCTAATATCCACATAGTTACGGATTTGTATAATTACATACAAAAAATACACACACTGTATTTTAAAAGAAAATACATTAAGAAACAGATTATAGTAATTTATATTTCAAAAATAACAAAAATGCTGATTTAACAGCAGCAAAATTGTTATAGCTCGACAGTTTAAATATTTACTTGTCTTTCTTTCTTACACAGAGTGGATAGTCAAACAAATCGAATCATCATGAATACATTATTTTATATTTATTGCTTAATTTCTTTAGTCTTTTTTATTATAGCACTAGGAATAAATAATGAAGGAAGGATTCTGGATCAGCACCATGATGCTGACCTCTATGCACAGAGGTCAGGAGAGAGGCACAACAGTGACTATCACCTGTAACAAATGGTGGAGGCTGTGTCATCACACAGAGTAAAACAGAAACTCCTTTAAGAAGTACCACCATGTTCATCGGGAGAGGTCAACACTGCACCAGGAAAGTACATCAGCTATCACATTATCCACACCTCTCTTATGTATGCTGTCTAGATTGTATTCTTGCAGATAGAGTGGTCTTTTTTTAGGTAGAAAGTTGTGTTTTGTTTGTTGTTTTGGCTTCAGAGACTCTAATGATTCCCTGTGTTTTATTTTTGTCCTAATTGGTTGGCTTGCCTTAATCGTAAAATAAATAGCGTTTTACTGACGTTAACTATGCGGTGGTTAATAGTTGTTGTTTTTTTACTTTGTGTTGCACCCCATCCCAGATTACACTTTTGCATTTCAGATAGTGGTGTTGGAAATCTTGGAATTATAAATACAGAATAGTATTTCTTATCAGTGTCTGATTTTGATCATCTGGAAATAATCTGATTAGCATTTTTTTTGCAAGGGATTCAGTAAGAAATTATATAATATACATAACCATTCTGTTTCCTCTGAAGTAAAAAGCGTACCTTACCTTAGATATTTCCTGTCGGCTGAGGTTTTTCACTTCAGTCAGCATTTCAGTGCATTTTTTATGCAGCTATTAAAAGGGACAGCATTGACACTGTTGTGCACTGACTGTTATAAAAAGACTAAACCGATTGTAAGACCCACAGTAGGTAGTAGGTAATAGTTACTAAACAGAGACTTCTTGTAATCTCTGTTGCAGATGTTTATGTTGTCCATTCTCATCAGGGCTTGAATGTGTATGCATGTATACTTAAATGAAACCTATGCATAAGTTCAATAAAAAATAACTTTTTGGAGTCTCTATCCTCTGCTATAGAGCTTCAACAGAGTCTAGTCATCAAATAGTGTATCACTCAAACTCTGTATTTCATGTCATCACATAAATCATGTTCTTTTACTTCAAATGATCTCACCTTTTTGAAATAAGTGAGGCTACATTTCCAGTAAAGGATGAGATTCTTTTTTTTTGGTAGGTTTACACTTTGCCTTTAGACCCTTCACTCTAGCCTGTGGAGGAGGTGGTAACACCGTGCGTGGTTTCAGAGCACCAGGTTCTGAAACCATTGCTGAGAGCTAAAACAACTTGTTTCAGAAAGTGGATGAACTGAGCAGCTGCAACAAGGCCGAGTAAAATACAAACAAGGAGTATTTGGTACTGTGAGTCATGCAGATCTGCACACACTTCACAATAATACTTTCAGTTAAGTAACCAAAACTGACTGACTATGAAACTTTAAAATGAATGTATTCATATGGCAATACCAGAACACTGAGCTGTCTGTGCCTGTGTGTGTGTGTGTGTGTGTGTGTGTGTGTGTGTGTGTGTGTGTGTGTGTGTGTGTGTGTGTGTGTGTGTGTGTGTGTGTGTGTGTGTGTGTGTGTGAGACTGACGAGCTTGCTGACAGACGTGTGGCACTGTTTGCAGCACAAACACTGAGCCCAGTGACGGAGAGGTAATGAAGCTGAGCCCATCTGTCTGCTCAATTGATGCTGCAAGTCTGAACATGCTGCTCTCTACCAACATTGGAACCGAGCCTTAGAGTCTCCAGAGTCTCACAGCCCCCCTCTCGACCCCTCTTCTCTACCAGTGCTCCAGAGTCTTGCTCCTAAAGCCACAGGTCAGGGCACAGCGAGTCTTTGGTTTTGAGATCCCACGAGACAGCAATAGTAGAATAGGTTTTATAGGCAGAAGGTACAAATACAGTAAGTTTCCCTTAATGTCTAAAAATAGATTTTTTATCTCTTTTTTTTTAGTTAGTGGGAATTTTCTGGGTTTTTTAACCAGAATCCTATTTTGGTATGAGAAATCTGGCCAGCAGTCTGTTCCCTTATATTGCAGTTTATTACACTATACTATTGTTTCATGTGATTCAGACATTGGTATTTACTCCTAATACAAACCTGCAGTTGTTTGTGTTTTACACAATCCTTAGTAAAACGTTAAGGAAAGATTTTATATGACCTTTGGACTCAATTTTTCTTTATGACCTCATTCCAAAAAATTAAATATTTTTCATAGTTTAAATAATCATAGAAAGGCTTGATGCAGACCCAAACAATATTAAGCAAACTTTCTGGATTTTGGGGGGCAATCTTTTGATTTATACTAACTCTGTATATGTTCAAGACAAATATCAATTAATATGTCCGACTTATCATTCTAAAGAATCTACAACAAACACTGAGAAGCGCATGTGCAAGTACATGTTTGTCCTGATCAGAGTCCCAACAGGCCACTGACAGCCACACCGGACATCCCATTCCAGTATGCATAAACTGGTAAAGGTCCATGGTGGTGAATTTTGTTGACCATTAATTGCTGGCAAGTAGGTGGGCATTATTATGTCACTTTAAATTAATTCACTTCAGCTTCACAACGTTTACCTCAAGGTGCTTTACATTGTAAGGTAAAGACTCTATAACATTAGAAAGAGACCATCACTTTCCAGACTTTTAAATGGAAAATCTAGAATAACAATAGTCTAGACTAGAAGTAATAAATGCATGAACTAGCTTTTTAGCTCTGAGACAGGATGTTTTCTAATTTAGAGAGAAGAGATTCTGCACAAATGAATGAAGATGGTAAATGGTAAATGGCCTGTATTTATATAGCGCTTTTTTCTAGTCCCTAAGGACCCCAAAGCGCTTTACATATCCAGTCATCCACCCATTCGCACACACATTCACACACTGGTGATGGCAAGCTACGTTGTAGCCACAGCCACCCTGGGGCGCACTGACAGAGGCGAGGCTGCCGGACACTGGCGCCACCGGGCCCTCTGACCACCACCATTAGGCAACGGGTGAAGTGTCTTGCCCAAGGACACAACGACCGAGACTGTCCGAGACTGTCCGAGCCGGGGCTCGAACCTGCAACCTTCCGATTACAAGGCGAACTCCCAACTCTTGAGCCACGATCGTCCTACATATTTGTTTAACCTCTACACTGAAGGACATATCCTGGTCAAAAACAACACCAAAATTCCTCTGTGTTTACTGGAGGCTAAGGTATTGATATCTAAAGTAAATATCTGTTTAGACACACAATTCTTAAAATTTTTGGGACCAAGTGCAATAACCTCAGTTTTGTCTGAATTTAGAAACAGGGCATTAGAGATCATCCAGGCCTTTATGTTTTTGGGGCAAGCTTTTGATTTATACTAACTCTGTATCCTCCTGAGAACCAGACTATTCATTTATGTCCTGCGTAATGGACATTTGTTCTTATTTTAGCTACCCTAAATCCTGATGTGCTAAATGGAGGACATCCTGAGGTTTCCATTGATATCTCATGTGTTTGGGTGGCCTCTTTTATCTCCAAAGAGGCAGGAAATCACAAAAAAGTTCAATGGGAAGATTCTTTTTTCCTCGGTTCTCAGCAAGGTATGTATTCAATTAATATACCTGACTTTTCATTCTGATATCTGTAGTAAAATCAGTGGTTGGTGCTATCCAGTCCTTCACTGGGATCTAGCAGAACAAGAACAGAAATGAGCCCACTGTCAGAGCCATAAGAAGATCATTTGTAACTTTTAGTACTGTGCACTCTAAATCCTGACAGAAATACTTCAAATGAACCATTCCTCTGCAAATTATTAGTTAACTGTTTTACAACTGCTCTTTCAAGATTTTTCAGATAAAAGGAAGATTAGAAATTGATCTATAATTAGCTAAGACCACTTGAACAAGTTTTTTTTTAAGTAATGGTTGAATTACTGCTACCAAGTCCATGGTATGTAGCTAGATTAATCATATTTAAAATTGAAGCATTACCTAATAGTGAATCTTCTTTGAGCCGTGTTGTAGAAAAGGGCAGATTGATGGTTTAGAGGAAAACCTTATTGAAGTTAACTCAGAAAGATTGAAAGAATAAAAGAGTTTAATGGCACATCTGTGGGATAGGGATAAGACTATCAATGAGATAATTGACATCTGTGGGAGTAGCATGAAGTTAGCTGTTCTGCATTGTGTTGGCACAAGGCATTGAAGAATCACTTTCTTAAACTTGGTTGCAGCACTTCCAGAATTACATCTTGTTCTCACACGGCCCGGAGGCCACCACGAGAGAAAGACCCAAATCCAGATGCCAATGTGCAAATAGCGATCAGATTTTAAACAAGGAATACCACACAATTTTGCGTGGGAAATCACTGGGGTGACGTTTGGCTAATCACAGTTTTTACAAGGCAGCGTGGGGAACACTGAGGCTACAGGTGAACACAGGGGCAGAGAGTCACTGAGGCTGTGCATCTGCACTACAGTGGGGTTAGCAGTGGTGATGGAAGAGTGGCAGAATACAGGAATTTATTAAGAAAGAAAACTGAAGATGCTGAAATTAGATATAAAAGATATACAAATAAGTTGATGAATACACTAAGATCTGGTAAGAAGGAATACTATAAGAAGCAATTAGATAATAATAGAAATAATATTAAAAGCATATGGGAAATACTGAACAGTGTTATAAAACGCGGGGCTAAACTAAACAACTATCAACTAAACAACTAAGTATTTCATTAATAATGACCATGAAGAGTAGAATTTATAACTGCTGGACCAAATTTAGCAGGAACAATCACTGATCCTGGGAAAGCAGAGGAAAAACTAGATACCTCAATAGGCAGAAATCGTTATTTAGTGTTCCTCACAGCTGTTGATGAAAATAGAAGTTTTTGAAATTTTTAAACAAAAAATAAATGTAAAAGTAAGAAATCATTGGATTGTAAAGATGTTGATATGATAGTGGTTAATAAAATCATTCAGGCTATTTAAAACCATTTACATACATCTATAATCCGTATCATTTCAAAATGTTCTATTTCCAGACAAAATGGAAATAGCAAAGGCTGTACCTTGATACAAATCTGGCAACAAACACCATTTCACAAACTACAGGCCTGCTTCTTTGCTACCTCAGTTCTCAAAAATTCTTGAAAAGAACCGACTGGAAAAATGTATAGATCAACATAAACTACTCACCGAGAGTCAGTACGGGTTCATATCAAGCAGATCAACATCATTGGCACTACTAGATTCAATAGAATATATCACAAATTCCATAGACAAACATATCACGGGAAAACATAGCCGCCCCAGAGATACAGCCACCGCTTACTCGGATCATGACACTAGTATAATATCTAAAATTAGTAATATCAAGTATAATATCTAAAATTCCGTTATCAGTCAGAAAGTCTGAAAACAAGGAAAAATGTATTTCCATGGAAACTCTATCTGTAGATAAGCCAAACCTGTCCTCTGAGATCACAGGAGTGCATTCAGGCGAAGGGGTTGTTTGTAGTAAATTGATTCCCAGGAACTACAGTGATGTATAGGATGAGTCAGTATGTGTAGGTGTCGGTGTGTTTAATCTCTTCAGTATTAATTCCAACTGTCATGTACAACAGGCCCAAAAAGCTCAATACCAAGCTGTACGTGCTACTAAATGACAACACATTAAAACCTTATGTGGTTTCCAACAGAACAGATTCATCATGTTTTCCCGGTTTTCTGGACCGGGGAATTTTTGCAACAATGGAAACTTGGGACAGATGGGACAAAGTTTTTGGAGAGCTATTAAAAGAATATTTTGATTCATGTGGTATCTGTTTTGTTTCTTTTGCCCCAGGAGACTTATAAGCAGATACGCTATGTTTAAGGACCTGGCACTGAGACAAAATCTAGCCCTGTAGTTCATTTGGATCCAGATCTGAATGCTAATTTTGCTTTACTCAGTACAATTACACAAAAGCAATCAAAATGTTGAACTCCACACAGTCCAGTATGTACTGTACTGTTTTCTGAAGATCTACAACCGGAAGGTCGCCGGTTCGATCCCCGGCCTTTCTGTCCTGGTCATTGTGTCCTTGGGCAAGACACTTTACCCTACCGCCTACTGGTGTTGGCCAGAGGGGCCGATGGCGCGATATGGCAGCCTCGCCTCTGTCAGTCTGCCCCAGGGCAGCTGTGGCTACAACCGTAGCTTGCCTCCACCAGTGTATGAATGTGAGCGTGAATGAATAATGGCATTGTAAAGCGCTTTGGGTGCCTTGAAAAGCGCTATATAAATCCAATCCATGATTACATATTTGTATGAGTTGACTGGCATAATTACACTATTAATGAAAATATCAGAAACACAGTCTTCCCATGTATTTGTAATACAGCCATGTTTTAACACTTTCCCTGTTCGAGTTCATGTTTTGATAATATCAAGAAACTGGTATGTACCTATGAGCAGGCAAGCACTTTTCAACTTTCACCTTTGGCCATGCTTCGAACTGGATTGACTCATGGTGGTACATCTGGTAAGAAGAGTAGAAACCACATCCCAGTAGTCAAGGTGAAAACAGACAACCTCTTATCACAGCAAAGCGTGCAATACACATGCTGGTCCATCGTGTCCATTTGACGCTTTGCCTCTCCAAAGCGTGCATGCAGGACATGTATGCAGAAGTAGTGGTAAGTCAGAGTAATCTGCAGTAACAGCAGAGGGAGATTAAGGACTCAATTTAATTACTTGGTAGCAGTAATTAAATTGTCTCTGACTCTGGAATTGAATTCATGTATTTTTTGCTCACTACCAACCAATTCAGAATTGTTGGTCACAGCTACTCTCTATCAGACTGTTGTGCAACCATAAGTGCATGCTTGCCAAGCAAGCTTTCAGAACAATTATGAGCACACTTTTTTATTTATACTAAATGTCAACATTGATTTAGATCCTTGTAACCCAATCCAGCCATTCTTTGCTCACATATGAATGTGTTCGAAATGCTTTCATGGTGACATTATGAGAAAAGGCCTTTTTCTTAAATGTGGATTAGGTGAAGTCGACTGGCAAAGGGATTTCCCAGTGAAGGCAGAAGGAATGGAAAATACATCGTGTATGCATATTTCAGCTTATCTGACAGATTCGGGCTGAATAAATGAATTACATATTTATATTTTTAGGATCTGGTTTGTTTCTGTTTTGTTTTATACTACATGTTCTGTTGTAGTGTAGAACTTGCAGGAAGTATTCACCCCCTACCTCTCTGCCTGTGTGGGAGTTTGATTTCTTACCACAGTGAGGGTGTGCAGTGTGTACTTTCACAGGAGGGACCGTGAACATTAAAACGTTCTTTCCTGGTTAATTAAAATTTGTCTTCCTGTGTTTTCCAGACCTTTGTATATTTGGGAGAGTTTTTCCTTAAATTAGTCAAATCTCTAAGGATAGGGAGTGTTACTTGCACTACAAATTGCACTACATTTTTGCAAGTTATATAAAATATATAATATTTTACTTGATTTGAAATGTACTTAAATCCAGGATTTCCAGGCTTTCACAACCAGCTGCTGCCACTTTGAGGCCTCCAATCATGTAAATAGGTGCAAGTGTGACATTTTAACGCTGAGCTTTCTTCCAAGCAGTGTCAAATTTCATTGACACAAGACTTGAAAATACTCCTAACATTTGGTTTTGAATGAAGGAGAAAAAAAATATTATTGCTTTTCTAGGTTGGTTCTAGTTTGGATTATCAAGAATTTGAAACTTGACCATTTGTTAAACAGCTTTTGTGGATGTCATTCTATTTCAGCAGCACATCATAAAGACCTATAAAGGTCAAGTAAGATTAATTCTAGTAGCTGAAAGCAGGTTGTGCATTATTTATATAGGTCCAAGTTTGGACAAGTGGACCCAGAGTAGGCAAAAGCCAAGTATGCTCACCCATAAGATAGCGTTCTCAAGCTTGTCTGTAATGCATCATCAGGGCTTTTTTACCCCAAGTGGCACAGCTGCAGCCTAGAGTCACTCCCCAGCAGAGACACCACCAGCAAGACTATACCCCAACTTACCATTTAACTTTGCTATTCAGCCAAGCACATCATTCACTCTGTTGTCACGTATGGGAGCAAACACAAATCTACATGTACTCCAAGGATCTGAGCAAATGAACACCCAATGAATTTATTGTATAGATTATGATGTGACTGGAATAACAAGAAAATAATTATCTTTACAAAGGAGGTTGTATCTTTGGTAGCATTTGCATCATTTTTTCATTCTAAATACAATAGCTTGAAAAGTTTAGAATGAATTCTCATAAAAAGGGGTCATGTTAACAATCCATTAAAATCTGGCTTACATCCATGAAGGTCTTCAAGGTCGAAAACTTACACAAAGCCTTGTAACTTAGAAACTGATTCTTACAAGTGTGGTGTGTCTTGTCAACTTGTTGAAAGGACAGTATAACAAAATATGTTACATTTGACCTTTGACCTCACCTTCAAGGTCAACAGATTGATCTGAAGGGGAAAATATGTTAAAATCTGTTTCTTACTGCCATTATTTGTATTGACAGCTATGACAGTTGACAGTTGAATACTATGTTATTTTGGACCTCTGACCTCTTTTTCAAGGTAAAATGTTTGTAGCAAGCATGTACTTGCATTTTTTTCTGCAGTGTTGTCACGCCACAAGCATATGATCTGTTTCCACTCTCTTACCAGACACTTGCACAAAATCTAAAAAGGTTTTTGTTCTCTCTGGTTGAGATCTAGTGATCTTAAACAGGGCAGGTTTCTCTCGGAAGACATGTTTGGTTCACTGTGTTTACCCATCCTCTGCTGACAAATGATGTACCTGGGCCGAAGGCTGGCGGCATCTGTTGTTCAGCTGAAGCCAAAACAGCTTTTCTAACAGACTTTAGTGACAGTTTTTTGTTTTCCTGTAGGTGGTGTTTGTGGTTTGCTTTGCACAAAAAAAGTGATCAGATGATCAGACAACCTAACATGCATGTCTTTGGACTGTGGGAGGAAGCTCAGGTATCTGGAGGCACAAACAGAAAGTTTGGACCCTCTTTACTTGTATATGGTAATATAGTAAGCAGCTGTGGTTGTCAAATGTCAAATTCCACTGTTTATCTGCACTTGCTTCATGGAATACCAGTTAGCCTTGGAACACCATTTGCAAACCAGTGATATGACACGATACCATATAATAGATACCTATAGTGATTAACTTGTTTTCAGAGAAGCCAAAAGAGTTTGTAGAGTTGAGTAACATTTCAAAGAAAAACCCGCCCACAGGAAACTGCAGCCTATGTATTCATGTTGCCTAAAATGTATGAGAGCTGCTGCAAAGTGTTTTTTTAATCTTATACTAAATGTGAGGTGTGATGTTGGTGCCTTCAAATTGATTTGTAAAGTCCCTGTTTGCTACTCATTATGCTACAACCATCACACTTGCACTCACTGACAGTTTCACAGCTACAATCCAATACACGCACACATTTGTTGCTCATAACAGAAGCGACTGCAAATGAGTCAGATCCACCAGCCCCCTCTTTGTGTTAGTCTCTATCAACACACTTGCATTCCTTGAGGTCGTTATCATTTGTCACCTAGGCAACCTACTCAACAAGTAGTGCCTTACTGACCCCTGGTTTTGAATAATGTCCTGTATGTGCTAGCTGTGGCTGTAATCCCTCAGAGCATTGGCGCTCAGTGTTTCACTGCTCGCTCAAAAGGCAGCACACACTTACAATAATTCATAGCATTAACACTACTTTAACTAAAGCTATCAAAGAACACAGATGACCTTTGTTCACAGTAGCATGATGCAGAAATGTGTTTGTGTGTATGTGCATGTGAGCTCCAGGAAGTCCAGCAGACTCCAGTTTGGAATGTTGAGAACAGCTGTGGACATGATCGAAAGAATTTACACAGAAACCTAAGCTCATGATGGTATCTGACACACACACACACACACACACACACAGACAGACCGACTGAAAACAACTGTTTAAATATTTAAAAGGAGCAACCATCTGTTTATTTGTTGCTTATCTACGTCTAACATGAAGCAGAAAATTATCTGTCTGAAAACTGATGTTTCACCCTGTGCCCTAAAGAGGGAAGAATTATGGACCCAAATACAGACACAGACACTGAGAACCATATCTAAAGGAAGCAGATGAATCATCTTAACATCAGTGTTGGGACTAACGCGTTATTAAGTAGCGCGTTACAGTAACTACGTTATTATTGTGGTAACGAGCACGGTAACTAGTTATTATGCCAAAACCAGGAACAGCGTTACCGTTACTGGGATTTAGATAGGCTCGTTACTCGTTACCGCGTGTGGTGGATATCGCGAGCTTCCACAGATTCAATAACATTAGCAAGTGGTGGAAGCCAGCAGGTGGATGAAAAAAGGGAGGCAGAGGAGAGACCCGAAGCGGCCGCCGGTCCCGCGTGTCAGGTGAACTGAACGTCAGGTAAGAAGTTATGACCTGCAGTCTATCTGGGTCAGATATAAACCAAGTTTAGGTGGAGTTTATTTTCGGTATGCTGACATTTTTAGGTACTGCGTGCTAGCTAGCATGACGGAGTTTCTATACAGCTGTGTGGGTGCTATGTTACTGATGTTGAACTTTATTTTGTTCATCGTTAATTATTAGAGTTGCCAACCGTCCCCTAAAAACAGAATCGTCTGGTATTCAGAGAAAATATTACAGCGTTTATGTACTGAGGTGAAAAGGAACACAGTTTGTCCCGGACTTCAGCTACAATGAAAAAGACACAAAGCTGAAGCTGCACAGCTGCCTCTTCTTCTCTCATTCTCTCCTCTTCTGTTTCTACAATCACGAAACTGATCAATGATCAGCTGATCGGCTTTTCTCTCTTGTTTATTTATTGCTCACTGCGCCAGAAAGAGGAAACCAGCGGATGTCGCGTTAAACAACAGCAGCACGTTTAAGCTTGATCAGCTGTTGTTAGAATTTATTTAATATTAATTTCTAGTATCAGCTGATGTTTGCTGGAGCCACAGCTGTAAAGCTGCTGGTCATGATATCGGTTTGGATATGTGTGAGAGGGAAACATGCAGATGAAACCAGGAGATGTCCTTACTGAATCATCAGAGCTGAACAGGTGATGGAGAAACAGGTTTACCTTTTAGGTGACATGAATGAGTTGAAGGGAAGTTATGAACTGTTTCTGAGAGACAAATAACACCAGGATCCTTTTCTCACGTAGCTGACAGCTGGTAACTGTGCAGGGGCGGGTCTAGCAAAGTGTTGCCAGGGGGCCAGGTAGGGCATTAACAGGGAAAGGGGGAACAAGGAAATACTTTTTTATTATTCTCATTTAAAATGTCTCGCTTTTAAAAAATAATTATCTGAGTCTTACAACAAACGATTGATAGATTGATACATATATACCATCAGAACAGTGTACATCACTGTCACAACAGTGTTTATTTTCATTCAAAGGCTTTATGGTCAAAGGAGTTGGCAAAGAAAAGCGTCTGGACTTCTTTGTTGAAGACGTTTCACCTCTCATGATGCAGCTTCTTCAGTTCTAAGGTCAAATGGCCGAGAGTCCCAGATTTAAACCCAGGGAGTATCCCCCAAAGAGGGACAAAGGACCCCTGGTGATCCTCTAATCACATGCGCCAAGGTGTGAACAGCTGTGGGACCTAATCAGCCAGGGTTTCGGGTGAGCATTGTAGATCCTTTGACTACGATGACCTGGATGACTGAGAACCTTCACAGACATATTCAAAGGCTTTATGATTTTTCCTATACATGGCACGGTCTCAGTCAAAATGCCACGATTGTTTTGTCCCAGTCCAGCCCTGTATGCAGCTGAAAACAGTCTGGTGTTACCTACATCTTCCTATTCAGAAGGCAGAATTTCCAAGTACAAGTTCTGAGTACAATCAAAAGCACCACGACTGCAGTTTTTTGTGTTGGATGTAAAAAGCAGGCTAGAATCGCGGCGGTCAGCGACGGTCCAGGCGTGGGATTCTCTCGTGGAAATGTGCACATTATTTTTCCTTTCTGTTGGTAGGTGGCACAGTGCACTTGTGGCAAGTAAGCAAGCTAGAAGACTGGCAATCTTGCTGGGTATCCAGTTACAGAAGCAACACATTAACAAGAGAATTCTGGTAAAACCAAAGTTACTTTCCCTAGTAACTAGTTACTCTGAAAGTAACGAGTAACTTGAAGTAACTGAGTTACTTTTTAAAGGAAGCAGTAATGTAACTAAGTTACTAATCTTACCCAACACTGCTTAACATGGGGAGTTGGGAACACAAGAGGACTCCACGAAGGTCTAGGTTGGTTATCAAACTCATTTTACATGATGATCCAAATATATATTTATATATATGTGAAATCTATGCACCCCTTCACATTTTTGAAAGTTTCCAGTGGGCCAGATTTTAATCTTTGTTGCTCTAATTCTGGTGCTCGGTCCTTATATTTGACAAACCTTATATTTATGGACGTAAATAAGTTTTGCAAATGATTACTTTGCTGCTTTTTGCTCATTTTGTGTTTTGTGTGTGTAGCTGACCATTTTCAGATGAATCGTTTGTTGTTTTTCAAACCACTTAACACTGACCTATGAATGATTCAAGAATAATAATACCAAACCATACCAATAACTGGATTCTCAATGAGCCATTGACATACTTGGTATGTTGAGCGTGTCCTTAAAAATTTGTGGAAATGGACAGTTGGAGAATAAAAGAAATGTCAGCCCTGCCTCAGAAAAATGTCTGCAGCAGATGAACTTTATCTGAAAGTCATGTCCTTAAGATACAGAAGAAAAAATCTGGCAAAGACCAGGCACAGGAATGTATCTGGTTCTCCATCTGATTCATTTACTGTTCACTGAAGCCTAATAATACAATGGTCTAAGTGGAAGAGTGGTTGACAAAAAGCCACTCTTAAGGAAGAAAATAGGCATGAAAGGCTGAGGTGTCAATTTACACTAGTGGCAACAGTTCTTATGGAGTGATGAACACAAATTTAAAAGTTTTGCTTCAAGTTGTATGAAGGAGATCAGGAGAGAAGTACTGTGTCTACAGCCACCTGTAGAACACAGTGGAGGCTCTGTCATAGTTTCAGGCTGCATGCCAGTAAGTGGTGTTGTAATAGAAATATGAATACTGAGGAAAAGTACCATCAGATTTTGATCTACAATGCAATACCATCTGGAAAGTGTCTGATTGGCAATGACTTCATTGCCATGACAATGATCCCCAAGACACCGCCAGGACAGTGAAAGCATTCCTGGAGAGGAACTCACACAGAGGAACACTATCAGCAATGGATTTGCCTCCACAGTGCCCGAAAATCAACATTATTGACCCAGTGTGGGATCATCCTGACAGAGATTGTAACAAAAGACAGCCAAAATCCAAAGAAGAGATTTGGAATGTCTTTTGAGAAGCCTGGAGAACTATTCCTGAAGACTACTTAATGAATTCACAAGAAAGCTGCGTCAGAGAGTTCAAACTGTGTGGGATAATCACGTGTTCTTCCCAAATACTGACTTTCAGTCTTATTATAATCAGTGTTGCTATTTCACGGCTGCACTTCCTGAGAGTCCTCAGGAAGTTCAAGCTGAACTCCAACCTGCTGCTGACCTTCTACCACTCGTCCATTGAGAGCCTGCTAACCTACTGCATCACAGTATAGTACGGCAGCTGCACTAAGGCGGATAGAGTGAGGCTTCAGAGTGTGGTCAAGACAGCACAAAAGATCATCGGCTGCCCTCTTCCCTCCCTGATGGACATTTATTCCTCCGCTGCATCAGCAGAGCAGCAAACATTATCAGGACAGCTCCCACCCTGGTTTCAACATGTTAGCCTGCTTCCTTAGGGAAGCGACATCAGCACAAAAACTCACAGACTCAAAACAGTTTCTTCCCTAAAGCCATAACCACCCTGAACTCACACATGCACTCGGTAACACAGCGCAAGCCCCCCCCCCCCAACCACTGTGCAATACCAAATTCTATGTGCAATAACCCAACTGTATATACACAACACTATTTATTACATATTACTTTTTTAAAACCAGCTTGTATATTTGTACATTTTATAAATATATATATTTTTTCCCTCTGTTAATACTATTCATATGTATATAGTGCTGCAGAACTGTCCCCCCCCCAGGCATTCTATTCTATTCTATTCTACTAGCAAAGAGCGGTGGATTGAGATTTTGGGGTTGTTTTACTTTGCAACAACCTCTCAGATTGTTTTATTATCTAAATTATTATCTAAACAACATTTGTAGAATGTGCTATGTTTTACATAGCACATGCGTTTGTCTGATTTTTGGATTTAATCTGTTCGTACAAAGACATTCATAATTTCTAATTACTTTTGGGGCTACTAGCAAATTATCAAAAGTTTCACAGGAAACAGAAATAAAAATACCTAAACAACTTAAAGCACAGCTCTTTCTCACCCAGTTTGACTCTTTGACATGTCCATACATGCCATTGTGTCTTGCAGTGCAGTGTACCATCTCACTCTGAACAAAAAAGGATTTAGGATAGTTTTGAAGAAATTTAGCTATCAGCTTAAAGACATGGAAAATCCCATTACCAAACAGTGAAAAGTAAACACACTCAGCTTCATTCATGAGCTCTGTTTCCACCAGAATTTCCTACCGGGGCTCCATTACTCATCCAGACACATACACACAAAAACACTCACACAATCACACACCGACATCCACTACACACACACACACACACACACACACACACACATACTTCTGTCACTCTTTGACATTCACATCCCGAGCTGATTATTTTGACACGAGATTATGAAAATGGGAGTGTACACAAGTCCTGGTCTGCGTCCGCTTATGCATGCACGCACCCACCAACACAACCATACACACACATGCACGCTACTAACTGAAAACAGCTCTTTGCAGATAAACGTGCATGTGTGCATGTCCACCTGTTCTCTTGTGGACTGAGAGGGAGCTAATGTTGCAGCATATGGCTCTGTGCTGAGATGTTCATTAAATTAACCACAACACAAGGTGCTAAGAAAGAATCAATGACTGATAAAGTTGTAGACACAGCTCATCCACAGACATATTTTCAACCTTTTAACCCTTCTGCTGACTTTAAGGAACAATGTTATGAAGGAGAACATCATAATTGAAGGTCATTACCATCCAATTACATTCAGCTGACACTGGCCATCACAGGCTTGCTGCTCTCTTCCCCCATGATTTGCTTCTCTATCCATTGTTTATACCAATGTTTTGAGTCCAGAAAGGAGTCATTCTCCATAAGGATATAGAGGTCATTCACTTCACATTGGCCTCAGTGGAAACTCAAGACCCTTTCATTATACCCTCATTCAGCAGTTCTTAGTGCTCTGGGAAGTACCCTTCACCCCCACACCTAAATCCTCTCCTACCCAGCAGTATCCTCCAGCCAGCAGGGTTGAGGACGAAGCATTGTATAAGTTAAATGACTCTTCTCATAAGGCTTTGTGAGAAACAAGGTCAAAAAAGATTTTATTCAATCCCATTTCATCTCAGACATTCCTCATCATGCCATTAGACTCTTGTAGGAGCATTTGCTGAACAGAATTCAAGCAAATGTGTCCCGAAAATATGTGCATAGGCTAATATTACAGGTGTGAAAAGTGAAAATACTTGTATACTGGAAAATCATTCTCTAGGTAGCATGCAAACCCTCGCTGGTAAAGTCTTGATGTAGGGTGTAAAAGAATAAAGGTCAGGATGGTGATAATGGAGCACGTTCAGTATTTACAGTGCTGTGCAACAAGTCAACACCTCAAGCTCATTGTTGTGCTCCTCATTCCTGAACCATTTTTACTTTGTTTTATACTACTACAGTAGTTTGTCTGTCGGATTGGACCACAAGTGTATCATTGAGCCTTGGGCATCCATGACCCTGTCACTGGTTCACCACTGTTACTTCCTTGGACCACTTTTTGCCAAATACTGACCACTGCAGCGTGAAAACACCCCACAAGAGCTGCAGTTTGGAAGATGCTCTGTCTCAGTCATCTAGCCATCACAGCTTGGCATTTTTTCAAACTTGCTTAAATCCTTACACTTGCCTATTTGAGGACAAATTTTTCTTTATTTCTTTATTCATTTATTTATTGTTATTAACATGATGAATGCAGGCGGATGATCTGTCTGTGGCAGTAACATGACAAATCAAGCTGGTCTAATCTAATGGAGCAAATTAAGGTCAGTCATATCACTAAGTCCTAATTTTGCTCCAAAACACCATTGTCTTCTTTGTGGAGGTGGTGCTTGGACAAAGGCCAGAAGAGCAAGCACATGCTGATGAGAAAATGGCATAGGTCAAAGGTCAAGGATGTCCCCTCTGACTTTACCTCTTTCATTTCAGACAAACTACATTAGGAAGCTAGCTATGCCATTCCTACCATCATGCTTTGGTACAATTCCATGTTCACACACATTCTCTTGCTTTATTTCCATTCAGAGGGAAAAAAAGATTTTTGTTTGTAGTCTGACCCCAGTTTGCTGGCAGTGTTTGTCCAGGGAAGAAAGTGTTTCTGTTTACAGCAGCCATTGGATGGAGGAGGAATGTTCAGTATGAAATTCTACTGATGGGAAGGGCAAAACCTAGAGCAAAGAAAAAAAAGACTGAAGAGGAAGAAGGTAAAGAGGAAAAGAAATAAGGAAAATATTAACAGTCAGAGAATACTTTCTCCGTTTTAGTTTGTTTATAGAAAAACTTATCTACAACTTATTTAGTCCCATAAAGGAAAAAACATGATTTAATCCCATTTGTGGGCAATTTAATTTTCTAGTTCTGGGTAAAACATGGTGAACTGTTACACTGCAGCTGTCTCCACAGAAGCCCTGAAAAGTAATCCAGGGATCATCTTTCCTTCCTCTGTTGCTTTTTTGATGGGATTAGAGCGCCATAGTAATTACCAGAAAACAGGAACTTGTGAGCATTTGTCAGGATGTGTTTTTGTGCTTTCTGAGACACACAGACAAACCTGCAGTTCTGTTAATCAACCCAAAAAAATAATACTTGCTCGAAGAACCATTCCTAGGATTGCGTGTGTTTAAGCCAAATAATTGCCATGGCCTTGCATAATTTCCCAAAACATGCAGCACTAGTTTGGCTTTTTTACTTGCAGTAAAAATTGCAGTAATTTAAATTAAACTTATAAAACTGCATTTTGGTCTGGGCCTTCCCCAGCCTCTTCCTGTTGTGCTGTTCAGTGTCGGATCAGTAAGATGGGCAGATATCCAGGCCACCCTCCAGAGACAGAATAAAAATAGTTCTTTTAGCATCTGAGTCACTAGAATTGGTCTAGTTCAATATATATTTAATGTCACAAGCGCATATTTTTTGTAGAAAAAGTGGGGAAATGTCACCATGGCAACCAGAAAAGCAAAGTTTTAAAGAGTAGCCCCTAATGTATTTCTCCAAACCTAATCAAGAAGTTTTCCATGGCCAAATAATGACTTTGACTTGATTTTGTGGTGTGTCATTTACTCCTCCACCACACCTCTGACCTCTAAAGCCACTCTTTTTCTTTTTACTTTTTAATCAATACATATGAGACAAGTCGTTTTCAGGCACTCAAAATAATGTTGGGAAATTTGTGTTGAGGAACATAAAAAAGAAAGGGTAAATATTTGTGTCTGTCAGTGTGAATCAATAACTTAAAGGTCATGACTATTTCACATACAGCTTCGAGACTGGGTTGGTAAATCATGTCTAATCAGTCTAGACTGTCACAGCCATTGCCTCTCTGCCTTGTAATATCATCATTATAAACTGTGATGTGTAATCATCAGTCTAGTATGGTTAGAAATGTGCTCAAAACCCTCAACTATATGCTGCCATTGCATCATGCTATGTTTTTTCTTTGATGTTCCTAGTGTTCTCTCAATTAGAGTATTTTGCTTAATTTATTTAGAAGATGACAGAAAATATAAGATAACAGTTCTTGAATTCAAACCTTCTCTTGCTAGAAAGTCAAACAAACATGCATGCAAGCATCCGAGCACAGATTAAATATATTAAAGAATTCTAAACTCAACAACTCATGAGCATGAGCATGAATTTAGCTCATGCGCATGTGGCTTTCTAAGTACAAGGGGTAAAAGGGTGATTTGGAAGGTGAAGGAACCCTAAGACTGGGTGTAGGAGTGGGGAAAATAAACACTTAGAAAGAAATTGCACAATAATTTGTACTGTGAGCTCCAAAGCTATAACAGCTGATTTCCAGCCGCCAGACATTAATCAGATAGTAAGAAAATGAAATTCAGTAAGTGAATCTAATAAGCATCATCTCTTTAAATCTCTTAACCTTAATGCAACCTTACACCAGTCTGCTCTGTACCACCCCAACATGCATTTCGTTAGACTTCACCACAATACTGCAAACTACTTCTTCTAGAAAACTGCACAAAACTGCCCAGCTGTTCATTTAATCTGTGAATAACACAAAGTTATTACACTTCAATTTGTTTCAAAATATGAAGAAAACAAAAAAACATGACTTCCACAATCTGATTTCAAAATAAAAGCTCTAAAATAAATTGGAACATTACAAGTAAGTTTTAAATTTCCAGTTGATCAAATGTCACTTACTGACCAGTCCTTACCTTTGAAAATAATGTCGTATCTTCCTCTGTTTCTTACAATGTTCTCCTTCTCTGAGAGCTTATTACTTCAGTATGATTTTTTTTCTTTCTGAGAAATACACCATGTGTTGGTTTAGCTCCAAAGACGTGTGGCATTCACACATATGTTTATACAAACATTTTTTTTCTTTTGTGCTTTCAATCTAAAATTCATAGTCCAATGAAAACAACTTGGTATCTTGCCCAAAAATTCATAGGCATACAGACTGGAGAAGCCAGGGATTGAACCAGCAACTTTCTGATTAGGCGATTAGTCTATTGCCACCCCTGAAGGACAAAGGAGTGTGTTTAGGGAGTAAGTTAGACTATGTGATGTCATCATTTTATACTTGCTAGAAGCAACACTAATTCACTCAACAGTACTAATGAAGTAATCTGCCTATCAGATTTAATTACTTCTTTACTGAAGATGCAACTTTTAAATCCTCCCTGGGAGTGTTGTTCTGACCATATGTAAGTGCGCATCAGCTTTGTATGCAGGCTGAGCCATCCTCTGCTGAGCCAAAATAGAAGCTCACAGAAGCTTTTCATCCCATCTATTTTGTCAGTAAAGATAGTTTGGTCTTGGTGGCATGTTGTGACTTATAAAGAAAGGCAAGCAGAGGAGATTGCCCTGACTCGATACCATTGTTTGGTGTATGTTACACTGTCATCAACAGCTATTCTCAGACCCCCATGTTGTGGTTGGTCTATCAGTATAGCATCAGTGTCTCCGTCATGGTGCAAAAGCATACATCAAACCCCAGTTAAGTATTCGGGTACGCACGTTAAAATTTAAATGATTATTGGATCATAAATTATGATAATGACAATTTACTTTCCAAATATTGACAGCCTAAAAACAATATTATGTATACAAAACACATAAATGAGTCAAACTGTATTAAACTTAAATATTGCCAGTAATCAGATATATGCCTTGGCTTTTTACACCATGACATAAAAAACGTCCTTAGCCTTAATAACTGGGTTATAAAAACTACTAAGAAATATCTTTATAATTAGATAGATAGACACGATTGTATGTATCCACTGGACATCATCCACTGGACAACAAACTGGGTGTCATCAGGACGCTACAACACAGAATGAACACAATAAGGTTGGAGAAATGCTACAAGGTCAGGGAAACCTGCAGTCAGTCAGCTAAGACTGAAGAAGTCACTTGGATGAGTGACGAAACGTTTCTCCCACTGAAAATGCTACATCCAGATGAACAGCATCAACCTTTTGGTATTTGCATGCATGTTACTTAATCCTCATTAAAGAAACAGAGGATGCCAGTGGGGTGATAATTAGTTTTCAGCAGACTTTTTGAGTTTTGCACTCTAAATCATCTTTCCCCTCTTTTGCTCTTTCACAGTTTCTCTTTCTGCATCTCACCCTAGCAGTGAGAGAGTAATCATCAATGTAAATTGTAATTATAAAACATTAACTGAGCTGTTGTAGTTTTTTTTTCAGCGTTTCTTTCTAAATATGTTTGGACCTGCCTGATCAAGCAAACTTTATTTTAGTCTGTGTGATTGCCAAGACCCTGAAGCAGACTCTGTTATTTGTCTGATGTCCATTGCAAAATCTTTCCCAAACTAAATCATGAATCCTGCCTTTCACCTGTGCCAACAATGCTGTAAAATGAGCTTTTCTCTGGAACTCATATGAGAAGTAAAGGCCTTTTCTCTTTATCAACCAGTTTATAGTAAAGACAGAAAAGAAAGAAGGAAGTCTGATATGAATAGAATAGAATAGCCCTTTATTGTCATTGTACATGCACAACAGAATTATGGCACCAACTGGACCAAAATAAAAAATAAATTGTAGACAGCAGGAATAAATAGCAAAGAGGATAAATATATACAATCAAGATGGCTATATACACAACAAGAGACATATATGCAAAAGAGGAAGGCACAGAATGGAAAGGCACAAATTAGAGAACAAAGTTGCAAAGTGACTGGAAGTAGTGCAAACAAAAAAGACTTTGTCTGAATACAGTCAGTGTGTGAGTGGCCTGAGTGATTAAGATTATTAAGACCATGGCTCAGATTGGTGAGGTGAATGGTCAAGGCTGGGGTGTGGGGCAATAGTGTTTGTTAACAGTCTGAATGGCCCAGGGGAAGAAGCTGTTTGTGAGCCTGACCTGAGGCGCCGAACAGAGGGCAGCAGGTCAAACAGGTGGGTAGGGTGCAAGGGGTCACCTGTGATGACCCTGGATTTCCTGAGACAATAGGATCTGGCGATGGCCTCCAGGGGTGGCAGAGGGCAGCTAATGATTTTTTGGGGGGTGTCAATTACCACCTTTGCACTTCATGTTCTCAGCTGTGGCCCCTGCATACCAAGCACTCAGGAAGTAGGAGAGCAAACTCTCCACTGAGGAGCAGTAGAAGGCCAGCAGCAGCTTCTGGTCCAGATTATTCTTCCTCAGGATACGGCGGAAGTGCAGCTGCTGCTAGGCCTTCTTTACCATGGCGTTGTTGTGGGTCTAGTGGGTCTGGTGTAAGGTGGAGACAGATTCCACGAGTTCTCCATTTATAATGAGAGGGGTGTTGACCTGTCTGTGCCTCCTGAAGTCCACAATAAGTTCTTTGGTTTTAAGGGTTAGGTGTGAGTACCTCTCAGTATCTGGTGCTGAGAGAAGGGAGAGGTGGGGGCTGAGTCAGACTGTTCAAGGCCACTTGGTTAGGAAATCTTTGCAACAATGGATGCACAATTTGGCCCAAAAAAAAAAAAAAAAATTCACACAGTTCTTTACTTTCTCTTAACTTATCAACCTTGTGAACTCATGTTGTGATTCTGTGGCCAGCATATCTGGATATTTCTCTGTAATGATTAATAGAACCTTGTGGCAAACTGTCTTATCTCAGTAACAGATGTGGAAGGCCAGGAGTAATCTGAGTAAGGGAACAAATAACAGCTGATAAGAGTGGGTGGAGGAGCATGTGTGTGTGTGTGTGTGTGTGTGTGTGTGTGTGTGTGTGTGTATTTCAGTTTAAGAGGCAACCACTTGTTCTTGCAGAAATTATCCAGCCCCCGCAAGAGAGGAATGCACCTCCATGTCCTGCAATG